>NW_004949116.1:5091294-5099899 GCF_000317375.1 Microtus ochrogaster
GGCACCAGACTAGTGGGATTACAGGCTTCTTATACAATCGCCATCACCAACTTCCTCATTTAGATGTGGTTCCCCTGTGTAGATCCTGGCTCAGATCGGCACTTCTCTGTAGTGTTGAGGTGATAAACATATGCCCTCTTCTCCCTCACTACTGTTTCTAAGTGTCCAGTACAATAATGTTAACTAAACTCCTCTTGTAGCCGCCAGACCTCTAGAACTTCTCATTTTCCCAAACAGAAGTTCTATCCCTGTAAACAACTCCCTAGGACCCCCACCCCCACCCCGCCTCTCCTTCCACCCGTTGTCAACCACCAGGTCACTTTCTGAGGTCCTAAAATGACCCCATTAGTGTGGAAAGATGGCTCAGTGGTTAAGAGCAGTCTCTGCTCTTGCAGAGGATCTGAGTTTGGTGCCCACACCCACTTAAGGCCTCACTTAACTGTCTGTAATCCCAGCTCCAGGAGAATCTGGCTCTTTTTCCCTCTACCCTCCAAGGACACCTGCAGTCGCATAATGATACAGAGACGTGTGCATATACAGTTTTTAAAAAATTAAATGGTGCCTATACAAGTGAAGTCCAGTAACTGATGGTTTCCCTGTGGCTGGTTTATTTCCTCAGGGCAGTAGTCTCCAGGACTCATCCTTGCTGAGGCATGTGGCAGAGCTGCCCGCCCTTCCTTCCTTCCTTCCTTCCTTCCTTCCTTCCTTCCTTCCTTCCTTCCTTCCTTCCTTTCTTCCTTCCTCCATAGAGTGAACATTTTGTTCATAGATTCACCTGCTGTTGAGTACCTAACTTGCTTCCAGCTCTTTTGAATAATAATGCCATAAAATATGAGTGTGCTTATTTCTCCTTCAGAGCTTGCTGTCAGTTCTTTTAGATATTCAGACTAGCCCTGCTGGCTCACACTGTGGTTTGGTTTTCTTTTGTTGCTGTTTAGTAGTAATAGGGATTGAACGGGAAGGGGGGGCTCGCATATACTTACTAGTCAAGACCTCTACTGCTGAGCTGTAGTCTCAGCCCAGTTTGGATTTTTTCGAGACACCTCTCTCTCCATTGCTTTCCAGGGTGACTGCACCAGTTCCCTTCCATCCCAGCCAGCACACAAGGGATCAGATTTCTCCAGGTCCTCACACCAAGTCTTCTGTGTTTGTAGAGGGTGCATCTTCCTCAAGGTTTGACGGGCATTTCTCTTCCTAGCCATTCCTGCTCTGCGTCTGTTATAGTCCTTATGAGTCTTCAGTTGTGTTGTTTCGTTCGACCTTTGCTGTGGCTGAATTGTAGTTCTTTATTCTCCATGTTAGCCCATTGGCTTGCAGTGTTTCCTGCCTTTCCTGGGTGGACCTTTCTGTTAACTCTGTCCTTTGTGGCACTGAAGTTTTTTTTCACTGATGGACTCCCAGTTGTCTGTATTTTGGTTCTCTTGTCCGCGTTTTGGGGCTCATAAAATTATAACTCCTCTCCAAGTTGGGCACTGGGCTGGGGAGGGCTAACATGAAAAGAGCAGACCCATCTCCTCTACTTGTAGTTGCTCCGGCTTCCAGACTCCATACTATTAACCTCTCACTGCCCCCAGGGGCTGGAAAGGGTGTAGATTATTTTATTGGATCACTAAAGAAATCGGTCATCAGAGTTATGGGAGTCCTGGTCAGTTTTGGGTGGGGGGCTCTCTAGACGGATCCAGACCTTACATCACGGCAGGGCTGCAGAACCGCTCTACAGACGCACTGTAAAGAGACACATCACAGGGACCAGGCATCGCCAGCTGCGCCCTTGGTCACCTGAGGATATGTGAGTACAAAGCTTGGAATTCGAACTCCCGACATCTGTGTAGACCTAGCTGGCTGTGATTCTGGGAACCTAATCCTTGAGACTGCAAAGCCATTTTCTAGCCCCACGACCCTAGCCCGGGGCCACAGAGGCTCGAGTGAGGACGGAGGAGAGACCCAGGGCGGTCCTTGTGGGTGGCACAGCCAAGTTGGTGATCCTGAGTCGGGGCGCAGCCCTCCACGCGCGCCAGGAGGCCTCCAGGCAGTTCCTTAGGCGGAATGAATGAGCACCGTGCCCGGAGTAAGCTAGGATGAGGCAGTGATTATATTTAAATTTGCTATAATTGATTTGGGGAAGAGCTACAGTGACAAGAACGAATTGATCATTAAATTTATTAGCGAGATAAATTCCGATGCGATTAAGCTGCTGGCTTGAGGCACTGAGGCCGCCGGCGGATCTGCGCGCCAAACTAGAGGATCTCTGCCCTGCTGTACCCTAGTGGGGAGAAATGGAATGGGTTGTTCTTGTGGTTGTTTCTGACCCCAGCGTTCCGCTGGCCTTTGTTCCCGGTCAGTGTCTCTTTCTTGAAGTGGGGGTACCCTGAGTTCCCAGGTCAGTTGTTACCCTTCCGTCCCAGGTCCAGGCCTACCTTTCCTTGTTTACTCAGTGTTTAGGGCTCGAGGCTCTGAGACTGGGATGGCCATCCTCGGAGGGAAATAACCCCCAGATGTGGTGCCAGACTGCGAAGAGATTGCTTCGGGCTGAACCTTGCCAATGCGTTAGAAATTAAAAAGAGATACATACGTCTCTTTTTTTAAAAAAAAAAAAAGCATGTACTTTTCTTTCTTTCATCCACTCCTTTCAGATTTTCCCATTTCCTTTCCTTCAGCCCTTTACCATTTGTAAACCCAGTCCGGATTCGCCCCAAAGAGCGTTTGGATCGGAAGGCTGCAGGGACTCCGGTCCATGGCTCGCGTGGTGCTCAGCAGCTGTCCTGCCTGGCTTCCAGTCCCACGCCGGCTTGAGCCGACTTGAATTTTACAGAAGGAGCCCAGGGTGATAATGAGCTGCCAGGAGGATATTAATCTGGCTTGGCTCTGAGATGGAGAAGTGCCCCGCTGGCCCCGCTGTAATCACCCAAATGAAACTCCAGGCCCCTCTGAACTCTCAGCAGCTGGGAGGGAGGGCGGACAGAAGCAAGAGGGAGGAGGCTGCTCGCCCAACACCCAGAGAAAGTGAAGGAACGGAGGAAGACCCAAGAGAGGTCTCAGTCGAAAGCTGGCCACCAAGACAGCCAAGGAGGAATGGGGAACGGCGGCGGGGTGGCGGGGGTGGGGGGGGCATTGAACCAGACCCGGAAGACTCAGTGTTCCCTGGCCAGAGTCAAGATGCTGAGGACCGATGTGCCTAGGGCTGGACCCGGCATCTGTGCCGCACATGGTCCGGGGACTGATGATGGATGGCGTTCGCTGCGGAGGTTTATTAACCCAGAGCCATTGCGGCCCTGGCATGGATGCATTTTTGCCGCCTGCCGCTTCCTCTCAGAAGACATTTGTACAGATCCAGCAAAATCGTTCCTGGCTAGCTCAAGGGATGTCGTGCTGGCTGAGGGGCCCCGGTCAAAAGGAGAACACGCTGCAAGTCGCCATTAAGTGCTTTTCCGGGAAATGTGCTTGCTTAGCGCCTGGGACCCCAAATGCCACTGACACCTAGTTGTTGGCAGCTTATTCTCCGAAATATTCAAATACTATATTCCCATGCCAATGAAGCTAAAAGATCCAGCAAGTAAATGTGAAATAAACACTGTTCAAAATCACTCCGTCAGGAACAGCACAGGGTTTAAGCCAGGCACTGGGCTCACTCTGACACCTGGCCTCTGATATTTTTAGCCACACTTCACACCTGCGGTCCCCACCCCCTCCTGCACCTTCAGCCTCTGGAATTAGGTTCAGACTTGGGGGCCCTCCCCCCCCCCGGGCATGGAGGTGATTCTGACATCCATTTACTGTTCTGATTTTCACCCTTTGCTGATAATCACTAAGTAGACACTCTGTCTGCCATCCCTACAACCAAAACAGCCAGGCCCCACGAGGTTTGCTCTTCCTGGGTTGGCGGTGTGGACCAGCACTTGCTTAGCTTGCCCATGGCCCTGGGGTCAATCCTCCACCTTCCAAAATTAAAGGTTTTTTTTTTTCCACTCTCATCCAGTACAAAACCAATTTATTTTACATTCCATCTCCACCCTGGGGAATGGGGAAGCTAAATAATAATTTAGCATGCATAAGTAGACGTTTCTTTCTTTATATATAAATACAATATACAAAAATACACTACCATTCTGAGATTTTTCAGCAATCTGAATGCTTATGACATAATATCCCCCATACATAGGCATAAAACCTTTTTTTTTCTGTTTTTAATTCTTAACAGAATGGTGTCTCCAAAGGTTTCAAGTTTCTAGGTCACTTAACACTGAAGTTTTCCCTTCTCCGATGAAGGAAGAGCCAGGCAGGAGCCACTTCTCAAGGGATGGTCTCACAAGCACCGCCGGCCAACACAACCAGAAATTAAATTGAAAAGAACGAAAAGTTCACAGTGGAGCTCTCCTCTCTCTCTCTCTTGCTGACCTTCAACAGCCCAAATAGGATCGCCCACCCGAGCCCGCACCTGAATGCACGGTCCGGAGACAGGCTGTCAGACGGCTGCAGGCCACAGATGGGGTTGGAAACCTGCAGCCGGGCTGGCCGTCCAGCGCGTCCCTGCTGCCGCGCGTAGGGCAACTACTGAGGCGGAGGATGGTGCCCGGGCCCACCGGGCCTTGGTGGAGGAGAGTCGTCCTCGGATGAGCACTCAGACGAGGCGGCGTGGGCACCGGAGCCATTGCTGTAGGGGAAGTGGTCGTCTTCTTCATCATCCTCATCCTCATCTGGGTCACTGTCTCGCAAGTCCCGCAGGCGACGGCTGCTGCCCTTGTCCCCGGGTACCGGGGGCCCCAGCAGCTCTTCCTCGGCCTTCTCCTCAGCGCAGCCTTTGCCGGTGCCCCCGCCGCCACCCTTTTGTTTCTCCGCCTCCTGCGCAGCCTGCTCTTTGGCTTTTTTGCTGCGTTTCCATTTCATTCGGCGGTTCTGGAACCAAATCTTCACCTGCAGGCACAAGCTGGCGTGAGAAACCCGACACCTGCATCATCACGGATGCAGAGGGTGTGAGCACCCGGGACCCCTGCCCCTCGGCCCACCCTCACCCTAGAAGGGACCACCTAGGGGACTAAGAAGCGGACTGGGTAGGGGCTCCTCGATTTCCTCGCCCCTGCATCCACTCTATTCGTCAGTAACTCCATAGCTGGGTGTGGTGCCCCAAACTCACAGCTGGGAGTGTTTCACTCCATGCCCTTAGTCTGTCGAGACACCGGGGCAGCTGGCAGGTCTCTAAATGCTAAGTCCGCACCTTTCTAGAAAAAGAATCACCTAGAATGTGGCCTGAGGGTCACCTTCCCCAGAATAACCTGTTAAATACAGATTCTCAGCCTCTACCCCAACCTATTGAACCAAACCTCCAGCGTGGAAAAACTCCCTGGGTCTTCCTAGAACCTGTCCCACTGAGACTTAATACCCAACCTGAAGGTCAAGAAGCTGGGACCCAGTTCCCCAAACTACTACCCGCCTGGGCGTTTTATGGGGACTGGCTGCGCAGGGGGACGGGGTATCAGGTGCGCACCTGGGTCTCTGTGAGCATGAGCGAGGTGGCCACCTCAAAACGCTTGGGCCTGGACAGGTACTTGTTGAGCTTGAACTGGTGTTCCAGTTCCAACAGCTGCTGGCTGGTGAAAGCAGTGCGAGGCCTTCGGCACTTCCCCAAGAGGTTCGACTGCGCCTGGGCTGTGGACCGAAACGGTGAGAGGTCTTTGTAGGTTTGTCCCTCCCAGGGCCCAGCCTCCAGCGCCCACCCTCAGGACGTGGACTCCTTTTTCAAAATCAGTGTCTCCTCCCCACGAACCAGAGGACACATCTCAGAAACCAAGCAGAAGTAGAGGGCTTGTCTCAATAGACAATCTTTTCATTATTTGAGGGTTTCGATTAAATAAATAGGGCCTGTTGACTGCTCGCAGTGGCCACCTGTATGAACACTAAGATGAGAGAGAAGAGAAGAGAAGAGAAGAGAAGAGAAGAGAAGAGAAGAGAAGAGAAGAGAAGAGAAGAGAAGAGAAGAGAACAGAAGAGAAGAGAACAGAAGAGAAGAGAAGAGAAGAGAAGAGAAGAGAAGAGAAGAGAAGAGAAGAGAAGAGAAGACAGAAGGCTAAGACCAGAGCTGGAGCCTAAATAAGCATATTCATCAGGGTGTCTCCACCTTCGGTCTTGACAAGCTCCCTCCTCCTCCCAGAGCAGAGGGCAAAGGGAACGGAAGCCTGTTCGGACGATTCTCATTACTCAAATTAAAGGCTGAGCTGTGAGTGGATCTGGCTTTCTGTGTGTTCCAGGAGATCTGTCCAGCTTTATTTACATAATTTCGCACGGTTACATCACAGAGAATTTTATGACCTCAAAACGAGACTTCCCTTGATTTCCCAGGAGTCCAAAGAGTGTTAGACAATAAAAGAAAGAAAGCAAAGGAAAGAAAGAGGCCAGCCCCTGGCTGGGATGAGCTCAGGCTCCCCTGGGATGGGCAATTTGCTTTATAGGAAGGTCCACGCCCCCTGCTTTAGTTAAACAAGGCTACGAATTCCCAACTTGACAATATATTAGAACTCTAATTAAAACACTGGCTAGGAAGGGATCGTTGGGAAATGCCATCTAGTGGGTAGAAACAACCAATTAAAGAAAACCAAGCCTGTTTTCCCAGGTGAGAGGGAAGTCCAGGAATAGAACACGTTCAGCCACCCTCTGCTGCATTCCTTAGTGCCTGTCTGCAGTCTGGGTTTGGGTTCTTTTCCTAATGTAGAACTGACCATACTTTTAATGTAGCGACCATGAGATACTATGGGCTGGGTGTGCTGACAAAGGGGTCCAACTTGCAGGAATTCTGAGTGAACCTGGGCTCCTTGAAAAACATCCTTTTCCCCCAGAAGAGCACTTGAGTGATCAGGAAACCCAAAACCACAGAGGTCTGTTGGTGACCAGTGACCAGCTCCTCTCTGGGCAGCTATGCATCTCACGCCTAGGAAGTGCAGCCATAATGGACCCGTATGGGAGGTTTCCATCTGAAGCTGTAGGCTATGCTCCTCCCGGGCTTAGATCCTGCCCAGGACTTTCAGAATAGGAACAATTTCCAAGACAACTGAGCTGCAGCCCCCAACTGAGGTTAATGGAAGCCTTGCCTTCCCTCTTAGCCTAGATCAACAAGGCTGGCCTTCTTGGAGCCAAGCTGGGAAAAACCCGGGTGGCTCTGAGCAAACAAGTGTGCTGGCGGGGATTCTCTCACCACCTTGCTACTTCTGCAGTTCTCTGGGGTCCTCACTCTCTCTGTTAAGTCACAACCATTGCTTCTAGCAGAGGAATCTGAATTCTGGCAAGTGTTTATTTCTGTTTTCTTTTTTGCTTTTTTTCCCTCCAGTGCCTGCATCTCCCCAGTCTAAACAAACCCACTCAGACGGAAACAATGGGGTCTCTTTGTTTGGGTGTTGGGCGGCTGACAGGGGAAAGTCATATACATCTTCTGTTCTGGCCTGAATGGAAAGGCAGCTTGCCCCTACCCATGTGGGGCACAGGGCAAGAGTCAGAGCCAGGGTGCCCTACACACATGCAGCTGCAGCCTGTGCCAGGGATGTCTGAAGTGGCCCCTAAAAGGTTGCCCCTCTTGGGTGGCAGAGATTTCGCAGGAGGCTGGACCTTTGCTCCCACCTTGGAAGGAGCTCCCAAGGGTGTTGGGCACCTGGAATTCCCAGGAGGAGACTTGCTATTTAAAGTCCCTGCGTCTGTTCATAACAGATGTCTTGGACACTGTATGTAGGGACCCCACCACACACACACACACACACACACACACACACACACACACACCCCACACATACCTTGGCCCTTCAGAGGAAGGCAGAGTCCTGACAAGGAATAGAGAAGAGCTTGGGCCCTGGTCTTGTAGCCCCGCGACTCTAGGAGTCCATTTTCTCCTTAGCTACTGGATCCAGTGATGTGTCTTTTCGTAGCCAGTTATGGAGCCCCTAACCAAGTTCATGTTCCCCGGTGATAAGTACCAAGTTTCAATGACCCTAAAACCTGCCCCATCTTTGGCTAGGCCCTCTTTTGCTAGCCTTCCTGCGCACTTCCTTCTCCAACCTGTAAGTTAATCATTAGGTTTCAGTCTCACATCTCTAACCTCCCCTGCCCATTAAGAGAGAAAGAGAAAGCAAGGCCTGAGCGTAGCCATCTTAATAATTCGCTGCTCCTCTCACTCCGCGCGGCCCACTCGAGGCTCTCACAGGCCTAGGGATAAGCCGTGGCGGCTTCGCTGCACTTGCACAGGTCGCTGAGAGCCGAGGCGGAAGGGAAGGGGGTGCGGGAAAGGAGGATGCGCGAGAGAACTGCCCGGGTGCTGCGCAGGTACTCACAGCTGAAGTCCGGCATCTTGGGCAGGATCATGCCCGCGGTGGACGCGCGCAGCCACTGGTCCAGCTGGAAGGTGCCGGCACCCAGCTTAATGGGGTCGGCAGGGTGCGCTGGGTGCGCGCCTTGCACCTGAGGGTAGGAGTAGGAAAGCGCAGGGTGCTGGCCCGCCAGCGCGGCCGCTGCCGCTGCCGCCGAGTAACCGTAGACCGGGTGACCGTAGAGAGCCGCCTGTGCGGGGAGGCCTGCGCCGCCCTGCGCGCCCCCCGGGTGCAGCCCCAGTGCCAGGCTGCCTGCAGCGGCG
>NW_004949116.1:5099999-5113469 GCF_000317375.1 Microtus ochrogaster
GCCCGGCCCACCCGCCGCGCCGCCGCCTCCTCCGGCGCCCAGGAATCCCGGTTTGGGCAGCAGAGCGCAGTGCGCAGCCAGCAAGCGCGGGGGCGACGGACTCCCAGCCCGCAGCCGGTCGCCTGGCGCTGTGGTGGCCTCCGAGGACACGGGACTGCAGCTGCGACTCGCTCCGCTACTGGTGCCCCCGCCACCGCTGCCGCCTCGACCGGGGCCAGATGATGTGGCCGCGAGCGAAGTGACCAAGGCCAGGGGCGCGCTCTGAGTGGAGGCGGCTCGCGGGGGATCCACCGCCAGCAGGGCGTCGATGCGGAAATTTTTGGATTTTTCCATCGGCTCGTTTGGAGCTGAAAATAAGTGCCCAAGGGTGGGCGACGTGGTCGCGTGCAGGCTTGCGGAGACTGAGCGTGATGGTGACCTGGGGCTCGGTATTCTTACTGCGATTATTTGCCAATAATCAAAGTCGCAGTCGGAAACTCAGCTGAGAGCGACCATGGTCCAGACGCCTCTTCCTTGCGGTCCTCGCTTGCGGCGACCGCGCTCCACTCACTGGCACAAACTCCCACGCGAGCGCTTCTGCGAGTTTCGGTTGGGGAGGCCGGTTCTATGCTCTCAAGCGCTCAAGCAACAGCGCCGAGGCCGCTGGCGCCTTGGTGGGGATCCGCGCCCCTCCGCACACTTGAAGCTCAGCGCGGTCTGGGATTGGCGAGAGCAGCGGGGACCCAGGGAGGGGTGTCTGTCCGGCGATTGGCGGAGGGGCGCACCTGTCACGGTCCAGTTCTCCTGCCGCCCCGCCCCTGCGCCCCCAGGTCCTAAGTAGCCGGTGGTGAGCAGCAGTGGTGGGGGAACCAAAGATGGGTTGTGAGTTTGGAGGCTGAATGCAGGCTTGCTGCTTCGTTGGAGCTGAGAGGGTGGCGGGCGCTGGTAACCTCGGTTCCCTGTAAATGTCCCTGCACCTTGTTCCTCCAGAGGCCAAAATCTTACCTTCCTCCAGTAACTCTTGCGCTCTTGCCGGAGTTGTGGACTGTTCTACACTAGGGAACTAGATGGTTCCTTACCTCTGATGCCCACTGGGAGTTCAAACCGAGACCTTGAGCTTGGCACACTGAAGACCAGAATCTCCCCCCTCCCCGTTCCTGAGTCTTGGGCACCTCAAGGTGGTTTGAGTCCCGTCACCAAACCTTTGTAGGTAGAACCCTCAAATCTTCCCCCCCCCCAAGACCCCCGCAAGGTCTCCTGCGTTGCAGATGTTTGTTTCAGGGTTTCCGGTATGTATAAATATGGTGTTTGACGCCCACAAATCTTTGTCAAGAGCTTACCCCTCCCAACCCCCCAACCCCCCACCCCTCTCCACCTACCCCTGTCAGGGTGGAGAGAACAGTCTTTCAATTCTTCGAGTGAGAGACCCACGTTGGCTTAAAGTCGTTCGTTCAGGTGCCAGTGAGCAGGACCTAAGTGACAAAGTTCTCTTGGCGGAGCTTCGCCTCGCCTCGTGGGCGTTCAGGGGTAAGGCTTTGCGGGAGTCTGCTGAGGGCTGCACCCTCAGACTGCGCCCTACCCAAGGCTCTGGGAGCCACATTCAGGCTCTCGCCTCCTCCTGCCGGCCGCGTCCAGGAAAATCAGGAGAGGTCTTCCGACTGCGCAAGATTCAGAGTGTGACTCCTCCAGACCTCACCCTACAAACACATCAAATATTTACAATAAATAGCTTCCTTCCGGGTTTTTTAATTTTTATTTTTTTTTTTTTTTTTTTTTTTTTTTTTTTTTTTTTTTTTTTTGGTTTTTCGAGACAGGGTTTCTCTGTGGTTTTGGAGCCTGTCCTGGAACTAGCTCTTGTAGACCAGGCTGGTCTCGAACTCACAGAGATCCGCCTGCCTCTGCCTCCCGAGTGCTGGGATTAAAGGCGTGCGCCACCACCGCCCGGCTTAATTTTTATTTTTATTCTAAGTTTAACCAATCAGTAAGTAGATTGGGAGATCAATCGGTCACTAACAGGGTTTTGGAGCTAGCTCCATCCTCAAGTATCTTACCCAAATAGGAGGAAAAGGTAGGAGGGAGTTCCAGGTTCCTGAAGCTTGGCTACGCAAGCAGGTGAGAGGTTAATAAAGGGGCGGAAGTGGGTCAGGAAGGGGCAGGGAACCCCTAAGACAAGACAGTCGGTGCTGGATGAACTTAAAAGTAATAGACAAGGGCCTGGCGGTGATGGCGGTGCATACCTTTAATCCCAGGATTCAGGAGGCAGAGGTAAGCGGATCTCCGTGAGTTCGAGGCCAGCCTGGTCTACAAGCGTTAGTTCCAGGACAGCCAAGACTGTTACACAGAGAAACCCTATTTCAAAACAAAGCAACCCCCCCCAAAGTATCAGGCAAGGCTGTTTTAAGATATTTTTGAAAGATAAATATAAAGACTATACTTTTCTCCTCAAGAGTTTTTTTTTTTTTATTCTGGAGAAACTAACACAGTGATTCTGTTCCAATGAGTGGGATTCCTTTTCCATTATGACATGGTGGTTCCCAGGTGCACAGTCCTGGCTGGAAAGTCGGGGACAGAGCAGGAGCCACTTGGAGTAAATGCTGCACAGCTTTGCAAAGGCCAGCCGCTAGACACACACACACACACACACACACACACACACACACACGCACGCACTATGTCTACAAAGTTACTGTCTTTAGGTGCTGTCTTTGGGGTGATTAAAAGACAGCCCTGCGTCTAAGTGGGAGCATTTCTGTTCCGTGAATACCTGCTGTGTTCTGTGTGTTTTCTGTAATTATCACCTTTAATCTTCCTTCTCTGTGGAGAAGGTGCATTAAAGGAGAACTGAGATTCCCTGCCTCTTCTCCTATGAAGGAATTCCAACTCAGGCAAGCAAGGATGCTGGGCTGCTCCCCTTCCCCAGGATTCAGCCTTTTCTAGATGAGAGTAAGCTGACTGATCCCAAAAGGAATTGTTCAAGATGGAAGAGAATGACTGCAGGTGAGATTTCCCAGAGGTAGACCTCAGGGGACCTGCATCCCCTCTGACCTGCTACAGCACAGTTATTTTTGTTGATGAGGGGTGTTAGGTCTACTGAGTATAGGAACAGGTTTCTCAGTACATTCATCTGAGTAGAGGAATTCATTGCCCATTTGCTGTGTAGGTGATATGCTCCCAAAGCCCCTAAATCCCTTTCCACTGTCTGGAGTTTGAGAGCCCACCAGGCCATAACCATCTGTGGGCGGAGTGAGACAATATCAGGAGCCTCTTTGGGCAAGTGGGAACTTTGCATGCCAGACTTGCGTGCCAGACTTAATGGATTTATTTCTTTGTCTGGCAAAGTGGGGGTTGGGCCAAACAGACACTTCTGAAGTCAAAGGGTTTGAACATGATCATATATTCTGTTTCTGTTTGAGAATAAATTAGTGCACGTTGGAGGTGCCTGGGAAATTGCTCGCTGAGTGGCAGGAGTGAAGAGAACACTGGGAGTTATCTGGAACTGGGATCTTTGTGCGGTTTACAATGTGTGAAGTGAGCATGCTGGGTCTCTTCCTGTTCCCAGTGTCTATTGGCCCAGCCCAGCTGGCTTTGGGGCAGCCTAGGACTGAGCTGGGGTCTTACCAGAAGCTCGGGGAGAGATCAAAGGTCTGGTCCCAGCAGAGTTCCCAGCCCTGTACCTCCGGGTAGCTCCCTTCTCCATCAGCCTTAAGGGACCCAGTGAGGTTTTGGGGGAGCAGGGAGGGAGAACTCTCCTACCCAAAGGAGGCTGGGATTGAAGGCCTGTAAACTTTATCAGTTGACTCCTAGTCATTTTCTCTCCATGCCCAGTCAGGATGTCTTTTTGGGGTCTTGCATTAAAGTAAGTTACTGAATATAGCCTGCAATTGAGCCTCTTCTCATTACTGAAAAAGGAGAGTGTTGGTTTATATAAACAACCACAAAAGAATAAGATGTTGGGGGGGAGGGGTTGATCAATGGTTCCGGTGGGGCCACAGTTCAGAGCTTATTGTTGCTCTTGCAGAGGATTCAAGCTGGGTCCCCACACTCACCAGCACCTCCAGCTCCAGGAAACTACGCCCTCTTCTGGCCTCCTCGGGTACGTGCACTCCCCTGTGTACCCACAAACAGACACAAACATACACAGAACTGACACATAAAAACAGAACCTTTTTTTAAAGAAAAAAATATGGACAATCTGTCTTTTACACCTGGACATATACAAGAACTCAGGACAAAGCTACAAGTGCCCAAGTTCGCAGGTCAGGCCAGCACTGATTCTTTTACTCACTCAAGTGCTTCCCTTCCTGTGGAATGCCGCAGGAACAACATACAATAGCCATTAACAAGAAAGCTAGGAGCGTGGAGGCGTGCCTGGGAGACTGGATAGAAGCCAGCCTTCTCTGTACCTCCCTCCGCACACCTGTCACTTGTCCGGCTGTTTCCAGACCTGAAACAAGCAAGCCCCTTCTCCGACCCTCGGCCTCATGGAGAAAGGCCCATGATTGACTTCTCAGCCCTACGGAACATTCATGGGAGTTAGCGCGGTACAATTTCAGATCAAAAGTTTAAGGCTTCCCTTGGGGAAAATGAGGCTGGAGGATGTGGCACGCTCACCCAGAGCTGGAACTTAAGCCTGTGGTGGTGGTGGTGGTGTTTCCCCAGGCTGTCTAAACTCAGGAGGACACAGAGCAAGTTCTGAGAGTGCTGGACCTGGAGGGATGCAGACCAACCTCCTTCAGGCCTGGCTGACTTCAATGTTTAGAATTTCGCTAGTGTCATACCCCCCCCCCCCAGCCTGGGAACGGACATACAGACTTCAGGGGAGAGCCTGGGGTCACTGGAAGGTGAGATCGGGGAATTAGGAAGGCTGGTGAGTTCTCTGGGCTCATCACAGACCTTGCAGAACCTGAGGGCCAAAGTTAGCACGACTCTTTTATCACCACCCTTTGATCTGCGGACCTCTGCTCCGACCCCTCTCCTCACTCCCTAGCCCCAGTTCAGCTCTGAAAGGGGTGGTTTTCCAAGTGCCTTAGAAGACTGCCCTGAGGTGAACTGCCCTTGCCAAGAACTCTAGCCAGTTCCTTTTTTGCCAGCCCCTCCTCTGCCTCTCCGGGCACACCTCGATTTCCAGCCATCCTTTTCCGGAAGCATCCTTCACCCTCTCCTTCCCTAGCTGAAGCTGCCTGGACCAGCTGGAACCAGAGCCCACTAGGCCTTTCAGTCTCACTGGCCCGTTCCTCACTGAAAAAAAAAAAAGGGGGGGGGAGTCAAAAGCATTTTCAATTTCCCTTACATATCCTAGAAACCATGGGCCTGGATCATAAAGAGAAACAAAGCTAACAGTGGTTACCTCAGTTCTTTTAATCAGCCAGGGGCAGGAATAGCACCTTTAGAAGAAATGACATACTTCCCAGGAAACCTGTGGTTTTGCTCCAAGATCTCATTTGATTTTAGTGCAGATTCATTATGTGGGAACTCCATACCCTTGTCAGGACAAAGAGCAGGAGCAAGCTCCAAGTGGGCTGTGCAGCCCTGACCCATCTCTACTACTACCCACCTGCAGAGCGGGGTGAGCCTTCCGCATGTTTCGAAGTGCAGAGCAATGCATTTCATGATAACCCAGCTTCTAGTCTCCAGTGTGAAGCATGTCTAGGAAACAAAACCTCTCTGTGTTCTTGCGGGCACTCCCTCCCAAGCCTTTCTAAGCCACCAGTCTGCCCCTGGTCAGGCAGAAGGAGAAAGTAACACTACTAGCTAGATATTAGCTACAGTGAGGTCCCAGAAACAAAGTTTACAAATATCGGCAAACAATATAATGCTTGCTTTAAAAATATAAAAACTAACACAGGAGCAAAAAAAAAAGTGTCTCCCTTACCTGGACTGCCTCCCTGACCTGTGTGATGCTGGCATGGATCAGACACCCAGAGAAAAACCCAGATACACAAACGCAGATGTTGCCTGGGAACATTTTAATGCCTCGGTGAGTGAAATTTTTAGTGTGTTCTGACTTGAAATTATGGTGAATCAGGGCGCACTAATGCCCAAGTCTACAGCAGATAATGGCAGGAAGTCCTGGCTAATTGGTCTATTCACTACTTGCTGAGGTGGCAGAAACTGAGGCTGCAGGAGGCAGAGTGCAGACAAGGGGGGGCAGGGATGCTGAGCCTTCCTCCTGTGCTCCTGTGCTGTGCCTCAGAGCTGGGGAGGGACAGGTGGAAGTGGGGGTTGTTTCCCAGCACAGGATCAGGTTCACCTCAACACTGCCAATACCTCCCAGACATAGAGATCCCAGGAAAGTTCTCTTGCCAGAAGGACCCAGCTGGGTTACCCCAGAAGCTCTTCCCAAATGTTGCCTTACTTGGGACAGTGGTCTCACAAACCTGTGGAAGAAAGGCACCTATGCCCCATTCTGTAGACGGATAAACCAAGGCTCCAAAAAAGTCCAGGCTCTTTGCTTAAGAATGGCAGAATAAAGTCCCAGCGGCTCTGGATGAGCTCTGCATTAGGTTTGGTTCACAGTGTGCGGCAGTGCATTCGGTTGTTAGAATCTCCTGGTTTCCTAATTATTATAATTCCTCCTCCACCACTCCACCACCCTGCCTCTGCTAATCCGGCTTGTACCTGTGGAGTACAGCCATATCAGAGAGGCCAGATTGCCTTTGGTGTTCTTCTTCTCCTTTGGGGAGGGTGTCCTTTCTCTCCTCCAGTCACAACTGTTCTTGCAGAGACCAGCAGGAAGGTAGAAAGACCCACCCTCTCTCCGACCCTCCTGAGAGTCTCTGGGGCCCTGTGCTGCGGGCAAGATAATTTGGCTAATGAACTCGTTAAAGGGCCCCTGGTGACCCGCCCTGGCCTCCCCTTGGCCCATCTGGGAAATTCCACTGAAAGGCTGAGAGCGCTCTGCAGTTCCGCTGCCGTCTGTCACTGCAGGAGGCGCGAAGTGGTGACTCTAGGCCCCTTACATTAAAATAATTACCCAACGGAACAGGTGGCCCACTCTCTCGAGTCCAGACGCGTCTGGGCCTGGAACTGAGACTGCCAGGGAGAGAACGACCGGCCCGGGGGAGGGCAGGGCAGGCGGGAACCAGGGAGGGCGGAGAAGGGCCTTCGCCCGGGGGAGGGCAGGGCAGGGCAGGCGGGAACCAGGGAGGCGGAGAAGGGCCTTCGCAGGACTGTGGACCCCTGGACACCTGGCAACTGGGTGGCCAAGGCCTTCTCATGAAAGAGGGAGGCGGCTTGTGCAGCCACCCACGCTCTCTATGCTGGTGCCAGAATCGAACCACGTGCTCTCGTATCACTCCAAGGCTGGTGCGCATCCCTGTATCGAGCTTTACACCCAGGGTTCGCTGGAGAGGGCGCCCATTTCCCCATCATCCCAGCAGGAGACTGGAGACAGCTCAGGTAGCATGTCCAAGCATGTGTCCATGTGCACTGAGTGAGCACGCACAGAAAGCCTGGGCCCATGTGTGCATGTGTGTGCAAAGTGGTTCTCTGTTCTCGAGTTCACGCGGAGACTGCCTAGAGGTCCCCTGCAGTGTAGCTAAAGGAGCGCGCAAGGCCCGGCGAGAGGCCAAGCCTATTGCCAAAAACACGTATTACACTGCGACATTCTGTAAATGAGATAATGATACATAAACCCCATGATCGATGTGACGGGCCTGGATGTCTTCTCTAAATTAGCTGCTCACATCGACTGCTAATAATGTGAGTTTATGAAAGCAATTTCGGTTCAAACGGCGAGAGGGTCTTCTTACACTAATCAGCCTGCCTGGCTAATGGACCAGGGGGTCAGGCTGAGCGTTATTGACACGCCCGTGCCCTTAACCTGTTTCCCAATAAAGCTGATTAGTTTTTGTCAATTCATCAGCTAACCACTCTGGCTGGAACCGCATCAAAGCCGTATTTGTTCAAAGGAATCAACAAGTCACAGATCAGCACCGCCCAGGGACCGGACTTGTCAGGACCTGCCTTAGGGAGGAATGTCCATGAGGCATTCCCTTGAGCTGGAGAACCCTAAAATGCACAATGCTTCCTTCCTATCTCTGACTGCTTTGTACTGTCCCTGGACGACACTAAGTCTCAACCGATCTGAAAAGAGGGTACTCTGTGATTTAAGTTGGACCAGGCCACCTTCTGGTAGGGAAGAGACTTGGGGGGGGGCATGCGTGGGGAACGGAGGAAGGGCCCACTGTCGGGATGCTCCCCAGGAAGAATGGGAAGGGCTGGATATAGGAAGTCAGACCTCTTAGGCAGGCGGAAGACAGTTCTGTCTGCAGCATGCTGAGCACCCCACTTCAGCTCCAAGGGAGGAGGATCCTTGTCACTGATTTTTCGGGGAGAAGGAGCTAGACTAGGTGGAGCTCAGCTAGCAGAATACAACTGACCAGTGTGTGACTTGTACCCTCAACCCGTGCTGGGCTGGGCAAGGAGGGCAAGGCTCCCAGTCTCCCTCAGTTCTCTCTACTACTTGACCAAGTCCAGTGAGGTGGAGGTGACCTCTAGCTCTGGCCCTTGGGAGAAGAGAGGAAAATGTGCACTGCCCCTTTAAGCCCCTAGCCAGGGCTGCCTCCAGGGCCCCATCCCCCTTCAATTTAATTTCATTAAAACAGAGCATGAATATTTCTATTAAACCTAAAATGAAATATGAAGCCATTTAGACTCTGCCTGCACCAATCACCCAGATTTATGACTTTTATTCATCACATCAAGAGCTTGGAAAAATGAATTTTCTTCACCCAGGAAGGAAATAAAACCTCAGGCTTGGTCATTTCCAGAAAGCTGTTAATTTGACCATGTGGTA
Source organism: Microtus ochrogaster (assembly GCF_000317375.1). Taxonomy (NCBI): domain Eukaryota; kingdom Metazoa; phylum Chordata; class Mammalia; order Rodentia; family Cricetidae; genus Microtus; species Microtus ochrogaster. The sequence continues at coordinate 5,108,776 of NW_004949116.1, forward strand.
ATTACTTTCACAATTAACTAAAATACAAATCAACTTGACAAATTGGGCTAGTTTATATATTAATTAGCCCGCTTAAATTTATTCATTATGAAAAGACAATTTAAGGGGACCTGCAGTGTCTGTTTTATCGCAATAAATTATTGTAAGGGAATGAGACTAATAAAACATCATAATATTTAAGGATATAGTACACGCGTGGGGGTGTGCTTTATTGACAATTTCATTTCCCAATTAGTAATTTTGTTGTAATATATCTGCGAACCCAGGACTCCTGGGCAGGAAGACAGGATCCCCTAGGTCCGGGGCGGTCAGAGCGGCGGGTCGGAGCCGCGGGAGCGAAGGCCAGGTCCAGCGGTGTGCAGCGGGTGGCGGGCGAGTTGGCTCTCAGGCAGGGGCCCCGAGTGCAGCAAGCAAGTCTTGGGCGCAGCGGACCCAGGCTGGTCCTCCTCCCCACAGGTCGCGGGGCTGATTTAATAGAATGTCGATAGAATCATTCGATGCCTTTTAGCTTGTGATCTTTATAAATGTCCCTCTATTAAATTAGAAAATGATTCTCTTCTCGTTTAATTGTATTCTTTCGTTTCTTATTTCCAATTAATTAGTCCTATCGACGTTGCAATATTTTAAGCGACTGGAGTCCGTTTCCAGTTAGAATATATGGGTCAACGCATTCAGTTTTATACTCGACAGAACTATATAATGTGGGTTTTAACTACTCATCCCCATCTGTCTTAAACACCTGGCTGCCTTGGGTCTCCTTCCTGGGGTAGATGGGCCCTCATGGCCCCTCGGTGCTCTCCTGCTCACGCATGCACAGTTTGGTCCCAAAGACCAGTTGCCAGTGCCTTCCTTTGAGATTTTTTTGTTTTAAACGTGTCCAGCTCAGTGGGTCCCGGACCTGCAGAGGGTATCAGCAAGGGGGTGGTTCCCCCTAAAGAGGGGAAAAATGAAGATTCTGGGTAGTAATGGTCCTTGTCCACTCCTGTCGTCTTCGTCCCCTTCTTTACATAGGGTCACACTTATAAAATCTGGCGAGCCTGCAACCCCTACATAACCCTAGCTCACCTCAAACGTGCCTGTCTCCCTGCCTCTACTTTAGGGTTACATGGCACAAGCATGTGCCGCCGCTTCACGCGCATAAAGCTACTTTTAAGTATTCTACGGAGTTGGACCCTCCTCTTTTTTCTCTTTCTCTTTCTGTCCCCTTACGTTTGCTGTGGTGGAGCATACATACACTTAAGACCCTCGACAGCGCTGGGACCCACAACCACCAGCCACCAGCAGTCCGCTGTCCCTGTTAATGATTCCTCCTAGTTCAACTGCGCAGGTCCCTCCAAGTTCTTTTGAGCTGGCGCTGCTTCCTCAGCCTGCCACACACCACGCACACGTGGCAGCGGGGTAATTTAGGATGCGGGTCTTCTGCGGACTGCCTACCCCCTACCCTGTAACTGGTAGCCCAGCGGCCCTACAGCATGTGTATGTGGCGGGGAGATGGGCGCAGATGGGGCGCATCTTCCTGTTTGGTAGGTGCGCGGGGGGGGGGGGGTGGTGGAGGCGGGGAGGGGGCTCGGGGTGTGGCCTCTGCCAAACCAGAGACCATAGCCTCTTTTCTCCACACCCGGAGGGGAATGAAGTTAGGAAAATGTCTACTTTGGGTTGGGAATCACCTTTTACATCCCCTCAGCTTCTTTTTTTACTAGAGTCGGAAGAATTGTCTAAGCTGCATGGCCTATCACCTGGATTTGACTCTACAAAAGCCACACTTCTGAGGCCTATTTCCCAAAACCGGGCGGGGGTGGGGTGGGGTGGGATGGTCTAAAGACCCACTGAGGATCCAGGAAGGTGTCACCTCTCCCTCAGCAACAGCCATGACAGATGGCTTCCTGTCCTTAGTTCTGGTGATGGCCGGCTGGCCACAGGGCCAGTGGACTGGCAGGGGATTTACCATTCAAAATCTGTAGGCTCCAAGCTTCTTGACAAACCAGATAAAAGAAGGTACGTGGCCTCCCTCCAGACCTAGATCTCTTTCCTGCGGCATCTGGGTGCTCCTTCCACAAACAAAAAAAAGGGGTGTGTGTGTGTGTTCTCTATAACCACATTTTTAAGGAGAAGGTGGACTCAGGTCTCCCAGAGAGGGAGCTCCTTGCTTCAGTGCTGATTGAATGAGAGCAGATCCTCTAAGGTGTCTCCAATTGGCCTCTGGGAGGGCAGTTTTCCCAAAGGACTTGTGAACATCCCCTTAATCCTCCCTCCATCCCCTGGGAAAGGTCCCTCTGCCTAGCGCCACTTCTCAGGCACTCTCTGAGTTTGTCCTAAAGGGGATGGTACGTTCAGCCACCCGAGCTGACCACCACCCGCATCCATCCATCCATCTCCCAGCCTCCCCCAGCAGTTCCTCTTCCACCCTGGACTAGAGCTGGGCCAGGCAGAGGGAGTGGCTTCTCAACTGGATGCTGAACGTGATTAGAGCAGTTGCCTGACACAGGCCAGAGTTGGTTGCCATAGCTCAGTTTCCAAGTAGAGCAGAGCCATTTTCCTGCCTCTGGCTATTCATCCCAACATCTCATTGGTCCCTCCCTGCTCCAAACGACCCTTGCAATAGGATTTCTGCTTTCTTGGCCACAGCTACACTGTTTGACATGGTCTAAGTTAGAAAGAATTTTTAAGGTCCTTTGTGTGAGCAGCCTGGTTCTAAGAGACAGGACAGGAGTTTAAATGTCATTGCTGGGCTGGTGGAATTGAAAGCCTGTTGGAAGAGGAGGTGTGAGTGTGCATGCGTGTGTTTTAAAATGAGGGGACAGAATTAGGGGTAGCATGAGCAGTGCTTTTGGGAGAGTCAAACACAGAGCCTGGTGTTTCTCTGTGCTGGGTGTGTCACAGAATGCAAAGGCATCCCTGGACCATCGTCCGCTTATGCTCTGCCAGTCCACTCTTGGGTGTCTCCTTGCTTGCCACATTACCTAACTTGCCACAGGTTTTATATCTTTGGCTTTCAATTTTATCGTTATGAAATTTTTATTTTACTATCTCCAGAGGCATTTCAACCACTACAAAATAATCTACTGTAAGGGAAACACTTTCATTTGGGTTTTTTTTGAAAAAAATTAATCTGGAAGCAGCTCATGGAGAAGAGGTGATTTAAACTGGCTAGGAGTCATTTATTTATTTATTTATTTATTAAAGATTTTTGCCTCCTCCCCGCCACCGCCTCCCATTTCCCTCCCCCTCCCCCAATTAACTCCCCCCTCCCTCATCAGCCCAAAGAGCAGTCAGGGTTCCCTGCCCTGTGGGAAGTCCAAGGACCTCCCACCTAGGAGTCATTTTTACATTTAGTTTTAATTGTTTAGTTTTGTTTTTCAAGACAGGTTTTCTCTGTGTAATAGTCTTGGCTGTCCTGGAACTTGCTCTGTAGAACAGGTAAACCTCAAAATCACAGAGATCCACCTGCCTCTGCTTTCCAAGTCCTGGGATTAAAGGTGTGTGCCACCACCACCCAGCCAGTAGTCAATTTTCTATGGGTCCTGCATGTCCAATTCATACAACATACCATGAAGCAGTCCAGGCAAGAACAGTTTCTTGTCCAAATGGCTAGCCTTGTCACATTGAAGGCAAATTCCATAACAAGTTTCTTTGATACCCATCAACCTCTCTGAAGTAATTGATGCTGCCAGAAGTATACATGTCTCACTGTTGAGAAAAGTCTAAGTTCTGGAAATATTCTAAATGCCATGCTTTGTAGGTCTTAGAAATGTTGAAGATTATCTATCTAACTGAAACATATCTCTATATATCTAGAAAATCTACCTAACATGACTACAAGTTTGATTATTATTATTGAATTAATAATTCTATTAATCCAGAATTTTTAATTATACATTTTTAAATGAACTGTATAAACATAATACCTTAAACAAGAATAGAAATGTACATGTAACAAAGTTGACCTTAAATTTGTATCAGTAAACCAAGATCCATACCAATGTATTTTTTTTTATATCATATCTCCCCCCCTTTTTAGAAAGAGATTTATTGCGAGCATGAAACATATATAATCAACCTCCCTTAAATGAATACAAACATTTTTAAATAACCATTTTGGGAATCTGGGCATTGTTTTCTCTAAACTTCTTCCTGCTGTTTGTTGGGCAAAGTATTTTTAGGGTTCACGGAGACCTTTCAGGGCTCTTGTTCTATCAAGCCATATTAGCCTGCAAAGGATCGACAGGTTCTCATCTTCTCTGGAAACAAAAGCAGAACCTCTTTTCCAAAGTACCACATCCTTAGACTCAAATTTTGAAAATATATATATGTTGTTTTAGCTTATCAGTCCCCAGAATCAAATGTCTCTCTACAGTAAAAATATTCTAAGAAAACACAATAATTGCATAATCTAGAGTCTCTGTGTATATTCCATCTTTACTTGGCTTATTTTTCTTTACTTCTTTTTTTTGTGGTTTTTTCGAGACAGGGTTTCTCTGTAGCTTTGGAGCCTGTCCTGGAACTAGCTCTTGTTTTATTTATTTATTTATTTGTTTGTTTGTTTGTTTGTTTATTGAGGATTTCTGCCTCCTCCCCACCGCCGCCTCCCATTTCCCTCCCCCTCCCCCGATTAAGTCCCTCTCCCTCATCAGCTTGAAGAGCCATCAGGGTTCCCTGACCTGTGGGAAGTCCAAGGACCGCCCACCTCCATCCAG
>NW_004949116.1:5114729-5119654 GCF_000317375.1 Microtus ochrogaster
CATCTGTTGTAGGGTACTTCCCACTTTCTCTTCTATCAGGTTCAGTGTGTTCAGACTGATATTGAGGTCCTTAATCCATTTGGACTTGATTTTTGGAACTAGCTCTTGTAGACCAGGCTGGCCTCGAACTCACAAAGATCCGCCTGTCTCTGCCTCCCTAGTGCTGGGATTAAAGGCATGCGCCACCACCGCCCGGCTTTTTCTTTACTTCTTTGATCTATGACTATCTGTACTCTTTTATATTACTTTTACTGTCTCTTTAAAGACTTTGTTTTATTTTTTAAAACTATTTCTTTTTATAACTGTCGATAGTTTTTCTTCTCTCTCTCTCAAGCCTATATACATATTTTAAACACACTATGACCTGTTCAGAGGTTTATTTCTGTCTGAATCTGTCTTTATTGCATATCTGTAGTCATTTTCTGACCAGGAACATTTTTAAAATGGTAAACAGCTTGGTCACACTGGCCCTGAATGCTGGGCCTTGACCTTAAAATATGGTGGAGTTACATTCACTGCCTCTGCAAGTCACACTCTCTTCCAAGCTCCTCAACCTGTCTATGTCACCATTAAGCAACTTGTAGCATACTGCTCACAAAACCCATTTACGTATAAGACCTCCCAAAAGAACCAGAGCCATTCCTGTTGTCAATACAACCAGGAAGCCCTTTCTTAAAGAATTCTCACAGCATGCTGAGTTAGGAAGCCTTCTCTTAAAGTATCTATGTCTCTGCTTGTCACCAGCAGTCTCCTTCAGCAGCTACCTGATGTCTCCTTGACTCCGCCTACTCTCTCTCTATCTCTTCCAGCCTGGTTATATTCTGCCCTAACATAGGCCAAAGCAGCTTTATTCATTAACCAAAAAGAGCAACACACATACAGAAGGACCTCCCACAGCAATGATCCACTGTTGGGAGCCAACTCTGTCCTCTGAACCGCTCAGCCATCTCTGCAGCTCCTGGCAGAGGGGCAGATACAGGGTGACTGCTGAGTGTGAACTCAGCCACATTTTACAGGTGAGAGACAGGTTTGCTTCATGTCCTCCCAAATGGCGTATCTAGCAAGTGGTTTGAACCACTTGGAAGGGAACTGTTTTACAGGGAAATCCTGTCTCTAAAAAAAAAAAAAATTTAAAAATAAATTTAAGAGGACTCCCAACCAGTTTAAACCACCCCTGCTCCATGAGCTTCTGCCAGATTTTTTAAAAACCATATACAAAGGCCATGGTGGTGGCGCACGCCTTTAATCCCTACACTCAGGAGGCAGGGACAGGTGGATCTCTGTGAGTTTGAGGCCAGTCTGGTCTATAAGTGAGTGCCAGGACAGCCAGAACCATTACATAGAGAAACCCTGTCTTGAAAAACCAAACCCAAAAAACTCACAAATGAAAGTTGCTTCCCTTACAGCCAGAGATTGAACCCAGTATGTTCTGCACTGGCTGAGTACTCATGGTATACTTTGCACAGGAGGGGTGTGTCCTGTGACCTCTGACCTCTGACCTGTAAGCTGGACACCTTGTGCCCTCTTCCTGAAGACCAACTCCAGCTGCCTTTAGGAGTTTAGCCTTGTCACTCAAGAGTGATGATGGTGGGAAGGCTTCAGTGGGAGGCCAGGTGAGATGGGAGAGAGGAGAATCAGGCAGGCGAGGAAGCTAGAAGCAGACCACGGAGGACAATCATTGGATGCAACTCCTGAAAGTCACATATTAAACATAAATACAATTAAAGATTAAGATGTAAAACCCAAAATGCAGATTATTGAAAAGTAACCAGAAAAATGGAGATGAGAATCAACAGAGGAAAATAGGGTTTTTAAAGGAATAATTGACAAAAGTCACAAAAATTGCAACGAACAATGTAGTTTGGTGTGTATATGTGTTATAAAATGTCACCACAATGAAGGCAGTTAATGCATGTGTGCATGCATACTTGTGTGTACTGAGAGCACTTAGGATACTCCGTCTTAACTAATGCCAAGCAGACTGTCCTTGGCTAATCACCATGCTGTACTTCACATCTCTGGAATCCATTCATTCTACTGAATTTGAAATCTCGACCCTCAGACCAGGATCTTGCAGTATAACCAACATTCCGTTCTCAGTCTGTCTAGATTCTGTGCGTGAACCTTCCTCCCTGTGACATACCAGAATGTCTTCAGGCTTTATCCATTCTGGATCAAAGGGTAGGATGAATTTCCTTCTATTTGTGGCTGAATACCATTCAGCAGTGCACACTGCCCACCCTCTCAGGGGTCTTTTTCTCCTTTTTTCCTTTGTTTTGTTTTGAGACAGCATCTCTGTATGTATTCTTGGCTGTTCTGGAACTCACTCTGTAGAACAGGCTGGCCTCGAACTCACAGACATCCATCTGCCTCTGCCTCCTGGGTGCTGGGATTAAAGGCTTGCGCCACCACTGCCCAGTGGAGCTCTGGATTTCTAAAACGAGTTGGAGGTTGCTTCCTAAGGAAACATTAAAAAAAATTATTTTATTTTATGCATATGAGTGTTGCACGCGTGCGCACACACACACATATCACATCATGTGAGTGTCTGTTGCCTGGAAAAGCCAAAGAAGGCATAGGATCCTCTGAGACTGAAGTCACAGAAGACGATAAGATGCCATGTGGGGGCTGGGAGCTGAACCTGGGCCTTCTTAGAGAACAGCTAGTGCTTTTAACTGCGATGCCAACTCTCTAATCTCAGAGAGACGTTTAAAACAAAACAAAGCAAAAACATCATTTGTGTGTATGTGTGTGTGAATGTAGTGTATGTACACATGTGCAGTTGCACCCTCCTGTGTATGGAAAGTGGCCAGATGAGGTAGGGTAGTACCCCTACCCACTGACCTCTTCATCCAGCCCCAGAGAAGCATTTCAGTCGCCTTCCCTGGGTGAGTGTGGTGGTCTCAGCAAAGGGCAGCCTTTCCAGATCCCTCTCATGGCACCTATGTGGTGTGCCTGAAGGAGACTCCAGAATTGACTTAGATGAGAGCTGGTAACACAGGACCTGGACCCAGCAATCAGGGAAGGGGCACGGGGTGAGATTCAGGGCAAGGTGACTGCGAATGCTGCCACGTTGGTGACGAGGAGAGTGTTTGCCCACCGGCATTAAAATCCCATGAATCATTGACGAGAAACCAAACAGCACTGGATCTATATAACAATTTGAACTTGTACTGCTCCAAGTAAAATCAAATTAGAAATCTTTCCCCAATTAGGTTATGCAAACGCTGACACAGAGCTGAGCAGCACTTGGTGTTTGTGTGACAGCAACCCTACCTTACACCTCGCACAGCGGGGATATTCTCAAGCACACCCACCTCGACACCGGGTTGTGTCAACATTCTACGTCTAGATAATAAATATGAGACACAGCACACACTGCTTTTAATTGCATCGATAAACTGGGATTAACCCCCAAGTCAGGCTTCACTATTGCAATTAAATGTCCTCAAATAAATGGTTTCCTCAATAAACAAATGGAAGGGGCTGTGTTTGCCCTGAGTAATAGCAGGTGTAATATTTTACTGGCTAAAGCTAAGTATTAAGTGGAATCACTCACAGCACCTGATTTATTCCCTGAGATCGGAAAGTCATCTTTCATACGTCATGGGCTGCTTTGGTACTGTATAAACAGCTAATGATACCCTAAATCAGGCCCGCTCGACCTTGCCTTTCACCAGAGCTGCGGGCCTTGGAAATCAAGAGTCGGGAAGCTGACTGTCTTGGACACACAGTTGGCTGTTCTTTGTGGTTTGGTCTTTAGGTTCTAGGATTCAAAATTCTGGAATGTGTGCAGAGCTGAGGGCTTGGCACATAACCCAGGGGCTCTGTGTGGATCATTCGCTGATTGGCTTTCTGGTTTCTGTAGAGGCGTGTCCAACTTGCAGCCAAAGATACCTGTGAATGCTGCCTAACACAAAATTGTAAACATGTGTAAAATATCATGAGGTGAGTGAGGTAGGTGTTTGTGTGTATTTGGCAAGGGTCTCAAGGATAACCTTTGTGTATTGGAAGCCCCTTTGGCCATAGTGAGGCCCTACCTTTTATGACCTCTGAACTCTCTTGGTGAAATTTACAAAGAATTCTTTTTTTGTTTGTTTGTTTTTGTTTTGTTTTGCTTTGCTTTGCTTTGTTTTTGAGACAAGATTTTAGCTGGTTGTTGCCCAGGCTGGACTGCAACTCTTTAGTAGCTCAGGCTGGCCTTGAACTAGCAGCAGTCCTCCTGTTTTAGCCTCCCCAGTACTGGGACTTAGACCTGAGCTACCGTTTCACAAGGAATTTGTAAAGGTCAAATTAATCTCTTTTACAAGAACACCTTTCTTTGTCTCAGAGTTTGGACAGAGGACAGGCTTTGATGGTCCTGAGGTTCACAGCCTAAGCCCAGGACTGTATGTACCAGGGCCTGGGAAGTGAGAAAAGAGCTCACGTCCTTAGGGGCTAGGCTGAGAGCTCCTAATAATAGCACCTAATCTTCCACAGAGTAGAATGGAGCAGTATTCTTTTTAAAAAAGTCTAGTACATATGCACTTATTTGTTTACTTAGTGTGGGAGTGGGTAGGTAGGGTGCAGCCCATGCGTGGAGGTCAGAGGACAACTTGACAACTTCTAGGAATCAGTTATTTTCTTCCGTCATGTGCATCCCAGAGATTACAGCTCAACTGTTAGGCTCGGCAGCAGGCACCTGCTGAGCCATCTTTCCAGCTCAAGAATATCATTTTTGTTCCGTGCAGTCCAGAGGGTGCAGACCAGTGTTAACCGGTTCTCAGCCTTATTAGGTCTTTTTTTTTTTGGTCTGGCTTTTTTTTTAGTGAAAATCTATGAGAATTTGTGATTTTTGTACCGTTTGTGCTCATTATAAATCTATTGTAGAGCTCAGTGGTTTAGAGCGCTGGCTGCTCTTCCTGGGGACCCTGGTTTCATTCACA
>NW_004949116.1:5120003-5127680 GCF_000317375.1 Microtus ochrogaster
GACTGAACATGAGTCTTTATTGGCCACAGCTACTTGAGGGGGATAAAGCGTGAGGAGTGGGTGGCACCGATGCCAGGCCGGCCGTGCTTCACAGGCTTGTAGGTGATGGAGAACTCGCCCAGGTAGTGGCCGATCATCTCCGGCTTGATCTCCACCTGGTTGAAGGTCTTGCCGTTGTACACGCCCACCATGCTCCCCACCATCTCGGGCAGGATGATCATGTCTCGCAGGTAGGTCTTCACCACCTCGGGCTTCTCCATGGGCGGCGCCTCCTTCTTGGCCTTTCTCAGGTGCTTGAGCAGCGAGTGCTGCTTCCGCCGCAGGCCGCGGTTGAGGCGTCGCCTCTGCCTGGCGCTGTAGAGCTGCATCAGCTGCTCATAGGACATGTCCAGAAGCTGGTCCAGGTCCACGCCGCGGTAGGTGAACTTGCGGAAGGTCCGCTTCTTCTTCTGCTCCACTTCGGCCTGCATGAGCGCGAGTCGGGGTTAGCGGGCCCCGGAGACCCCGATCAGCGCCCCTGAGGCCTGTGACCCCCGTCCCCGGGCGGATGGAGCCCGATACACCAGCACGGAGAGCCTTCTTTTTCTTTTTTCGAGACAAGGTCTCATTATATACCTTGACTGTCCTAGAACTCACTCTGGCCTCAGACTCGCAGAGATCTGCCTGCCTCTGCCTCCCAAGTGCTGAGATTAGAGGTGTACGCCATTAGGCCTGGCTCTGTTGCTTCTTGAACTTTGCACTGAGAAGCACTGACCTACACATTTAATAGTTGCATATCAAGCTATTTAAAATAATGCATTATATTTAAACAACCGCCAAGCAAGTCCTGATGTTCTTTCTGGTCAACGGGACAAAGATTCTCTGAGTTGAGCAGAGACCATCTGGTTCCCACCAGATACTCTAGGGCTTATAATCACAAAGAGGGGATGAAGGTCTCAATTAGCTTTCACTATGTTGAGATGGCCTGCAGGGCATGACTGTGGTCTCCCAGGAGCTGCCCTCTGTACACCAGAGAGTAAGCCCCTACTGGGGTTATTGATTTAGTTAAAGAGCAATTTAGGACACATTTTATTAATATGCTCAACATCAGCGTCACTGTCGCCTTTTCGTCATCTTAAATGATGTCCGAGCCCCGCTTATTTTTAGTTAGTGAATCTTTCCTAATTATATCACCGCCGGGGAGGAGGGCACTTGCTCAGCTCCAACCCAATCAAAAAATATGCACCAAAATTACCGTATGACTTAAATATATCAAAATTACCTTCCTTTTAACTGATGGCCTAGAACTTAAAAGATATGGTTTGTCTTTCTGTTATAAAACTGTTATAAAAACTGTTATAAAACATTTTTAGATGATAAATGCTATCAGATGGAAATAAAATATTTAACACACAGGACCTCTTCCCGAGTGTGAATATATCTACAGATAATTGTAAGCTCCTAGGAATACTTGATGGGAAATATATTGATAATACAATTTTTCTTTTCAAAGAGATTGTAATGATTGCAAATTTGGTTTGATAATTAAATTAATAAGGACTGTGAGATTTCAGCGTGGGCCTCTTAGTGATATACAGAACTGATAATATCTGTCTTGCCAACTAAAGAGGTTTTAAAAGACTGTGTCAGGTAATCTTCGCTGGTGTTTCTTTGCCCTTTGAGGTTAGGTGTGTCAAGTGTCATCTCTGAAAATTTTCATGAGAAAACAAAATGATCCACTAATACCCTTATTTTACTGTTAAAAAATATTTAGCAGAGGGGCTACAGAGATGGCTTCAGCTGAGATGGCTGACTTGCCAGTTTCAGGCAGGAACCCTCAGTTGGAAGTGAGGGTAGGTGGGGTCTCTGTGTGCCGGAGACACAGGTGTCCTGAATGGGGCACCCAGGTCTGTTGAATTCTGTTCATGTTCCTTGGCTTTTGGGAGTTTGTAACCTTAGGCCCTCTGGCTGTGACCATCCTGATGGACTTTGCATATTGGCCCCACCAGGTCTTGAACAAGTAAGTGAGTGTTGAGCAATTCGGGTGACTGCTCTGCCAGACCCTGGAGGACTGGAATCTTCCAATGACGTCCTATTGGCCTCTGCTGGTTCATCTTGTCCAAGCTAAAGAATTACCTAATCACAGTAGCCATGGAGAGACCAGAGGCAGTCCTGCAGAATCGAGGGGCTTGGAAAGGTTCTGTGTCTGGGGCTTGTAGAGATGGTGTAAGGCGGAGGAGCAGAGATGAAAACCATGTGTCTCTGACTCTAAAACCAGCCCCTACACAAGTGTCATAAGACAAAAAAGGAAGCATCTTTCTGGGGGCTTGCTTATAGTTTCGGAGACTTAGTCCATTATCACCATAGTACTTCAGAACGTGGCATCAGGTATGTAGAGAGCTACATCCTGATCTGCGGGCAGGCGGGGAGAGGGGGAGTGAGAGGGGACAGAGCAGGGTGCACGGGGGTGGGACATGGGTTTTGAAACCTCAAAGCCACCCTCAGTGACCCACTTCCTCCAACAAACCTACTCCAACAAGACCACACCTCCTAATCATTCTCAAATAGCGCGACTCCCTGAAGACTAAGTATTCACGTTTTTATTCAAACCAATCCAGCGTGCTGGAGTCCTAGAGGAGCGCCGGTAGCAGAAGCTAGATCAGCTCTGAGTCCTGATTAAACTGGCAGCTTTTGTAAGGCAATCACTAGGTGACCTGGGATTGAATCCAGGCTCACGGTGTTAGACAAATACTGTACTGCTCATCGCATTCCCAGCCACCAGAAAGCCTTACTGATTCTGTGAACGGTTGTCTGGGCTTTAGCGGTTTTTCTCAGATGCACACAGCGGGAAAAGCCCTTGCTGGAGGAGTAAAGTGTGCCATGGCAAAGCCTGTGTCAGCACCAGGAATCCAGATGCAGATATCTGCCACTGACACTGGTCTGCAGCAGAGACTGCTGCTCTAGGGTCACTTCCTCCAATAATGAACTCTGATCTGAAAGTGTAAGCCAAATAAACCCTTTCCTCCCCAGCTTGCTTTTTTTGGGGGAGGGGGGCGTCAAAATTTTTCCTTTAATTTACACAAGTGTTAACATCAGTTTTGTCAGGTATATCATATCTATAGACTAGAAGTAAGTTCTGTAACCCATTCTGTACCACTTGTGGTCTGTATGGTCTTGGGGAAAGGAACAGGGCAGTCCATGTACATCCTACCAGGACATGGACACACACAGCACACAGACCTCAAAAAGGGGCAAAAATATGCTAAAGTTCAAACCTAGCCTCTTTAATATACATTTACCAGACCAAGAATAGCTAGGGAGAAGTGCTTGCTTAGCCCTGGCAATGTTCTGTGTCGAACCCTAATACAGCAACTTTGCCAAACTACCTTTAGTTACAAGGCTCCAAAATCAAGTACCAAGGTTACCTGCTGTTAACCTTGAGCAGGTGGCTGTGCAGATCCTCTTCTTTCCTCAACCAATAACTTGCAATCACTGATGAGTAAGCTCTCAACCAACAAGTAACTTGTCGTTACCGATGAGATCTGCAAAAGAAGGTTTTTTTTTTCATAAGTAAAATTCTAAAGCAATTTCCCAATCACTCCCAGATCTCGTGATTTAAGACATTTCCTGCACGGTTTATCTCCTCAGTCATCATCCAGAGGACTCTGAAAAGCCATAGGAATACGCAGGAGCAGACTCGAAGGCCAGCTTCATCTCCAACATTGTGGAATGGGACTGTACATCAAGGGGCAGGGCCCTATGCTCCCCTACACCACTAGGACAGAGTCAGGGGAGAGTGACCTCCCGGGGTAACACGTTGAACCCAGTTTGCTTTTGGTCATGACTGTAGCAGCAATAGAAACCCTAACTAAGAGAGTGGGGGTTTCTGAGTCAGTTGGGCTGGGCCCAAAGTTTGGTGGGTCCAGTCTTCCCCAGAACCTGTTCAGGACTAGGTAACCCAGACCATGAGTTTCGTTTCTTATTCCTGTTGATCCTGTGAAGACTACACATCCCCTGCATACTGTGGTTCCAGGATGAGGGCCTTTATGAATGGGAATCTGGCCCTCGAGGCCTCAGAGGGATGCTCTGGACAAGGCTAGAGCAAGGCAGTGTAAGGCAGGAAGAGGGAGGGGTAAGCGCGAGAGTCGGAGGCTGGAGAAAGAGTGGGAAGCAGTACCTTGGCTCACAGTGAAGGGCCAGGGGCTTTGGCCAGTTGCAAAGAGGATCTGGTACTTCCAGCAGCTTTCCAGACACCTGCCCAACTAGCAGGAGATTCTAAAACAACCCACATTTCATAGAGATGTCCAAAGCCCTGCAGCTTCAGGCTGTGTCCAATAGCCCCTTAATTCTGTCAGGTTCCAGGTAGTAGAACTATCTAGAGGCATTGGGGTTGTGACCATTTTTATATTCAGAGGACTTTCCAAATATTAAGTGCAATTTATCAAACAATGTTTTGTAGAAATTAATTTTCCAAGGGATTTCTCTATATTACTCTAATTGTTTTCCATTGACCAACTAATTTTTCAAATTGCAGTTTTACAAAAAACATACAAATATTCTTAGATGATTAATCCCAGCACTCGGGAGGCAGAAACAGGCGGATCACTGTGAGTTCTAGACCAGCCTGGTCTACAGAGCTAGTTCCAGGACAGGCTCCAAAGCCAGAGAAACCCTGTCTCGAAAAACCAAAAAAAAAAAAAATTCTTAGATGAGAAGTGTCTTGGTGGGAATACTGCTTTCAGAGAGGTTTGTAATCTTTATATCTGGGCTTACATATTGCCCTTCTATTGACACTACTTTTTGATTAATATTGTGTAGAACATTCCCTAATGCATCAGCAGAATTAACTATGCAGAAGCATTCAGGCACACAGACATTAGATTGATGAAACGACGTTTTATTGACAAAATGACAGTTTAATACTGAGCTCTCCTGAAACTGTATATCTCATCAGTTGCCTCCCTTCTGATAGTGAACCTGTCAAAGCAGCAGTGATATAAATCTGTCCTCTTTCACCATGCTGCTCGGTGGATCAATCTGGACACCTTGCAACATGGATGGTGTCTCTTTAGGATATCCTAATTCCAGTTCATTTTTGTGGTCATCCTGAAAATGGTGGTCCTGGAATACACCCTGTCATTGCTTTTTTGCAAAGCTCTTCATTGTTTACCTTTGTGACCTCAGGCCTGCTTTCTCTTGGCTTAGGGAGAAAACGGTATTCCTGTGTGGAAGTCTGTATCCCCAGCAGAGATCTTGTTTGGAAAAAGGGTCCTCAGAGATAATGACTGTAGGAAGCTGAGGTCAGTAGGATGTTCCTAATCCAAATGACCAGTGTCCTTATAAACACAGAGACAGCAGTGCACACAGAGGGATGTCATGTGTGGACTGGCCTGATGCTAGAACAAGCCAAGAGCTGTTGGAAGCTGGAGAGAGGGTGGCTCTGTCCACCCAGGACACTGGGCTCTGTCCTCTGAACTACAAGAGAATGCATTTCTATGAGTAGACCGTCATTTTGTGAAAGAATAGGTTTATTGCAGTATTTTCCAATGTGTATATTATATACTTTGTTTAAATAAGAAAACTGAATTTTTGTTATTTGGGTTTCCCAGTTTTTACTATGTTCTAGCAATCCTAGGATATAAATACATAATATTTAAACAGTGATATTTTGGGGTTCTCATTGCTGAGTCCAAGGTTAAGCAGGCTAGGCTACGGATGAGGTACCCACAGGGATTCCTGGGTAACAGAGGTCTGGGTGTGAGAGAATACACTCCATGGTTAGGAACCCCTTCATTCACATCACAGAATAGAGTATGGGTGCCCAGGCACCCCTGTCTACAACTCCTCAGTATTTCCCTCTGGGAGTGAGCTCCAACAAAACATGCTCACTCAGAAGCTAGATGTGGTCATCAATGATTTTTGCAGCTGGCTCTTTTCTCTGATCCTTACTGAAGCCCAGTGAAGTAGGGGACAAGCCACAGTCTACAAGGAGCTGAAAAGAAAAAGGTCAAAGTCAGTGGGGACAACAGAGAAAAACCAGCCTCAAGGCAGTTAGCATGACAGTGTTTTGTAGCCACCTCAAGGATGGTCAGATCTCTCCCCAGAACGCGATGATTTGGAGTAATGAGTAGGCCAGCAGCTGCTGTTCTGCTGTGTCACCTAGGATGCCTGACACTCTGGGGTCCAGATGCTGCTATCCTGCCCTTTGAATATCTGCGTACTAACTGATTGGCAGTTTCATCGGAGAGGTGTAAGAACCAAGGAGAAATATCATTTACACAGTTTCCTTCCCTCCTCTGTGCCATGGGTGTTCATCAGAAGGACCACACACGTATTGATGCAGAGACCAGCTTCACCAAAGATACCACTTACCAGGGTAGTGGTATGGGGATTAAAAATAAGTAAAGTGAACGAAGATGCAAGTGAAAATAATGGAACAGAAGCATAGGATAGTACCGGGAGGGAGTTCCAGGGAATACTGAAATCTCCTGCATTTAATTTCTATTTACTTAAAATACCCTCCCCACCCCAAAAGGTAGGAGTAATATGAAAAAAAACCAGAATTAACATGATACAAGAAAATGAACATACCAGTTGAAAGTTGCAGGGTACATTCTTAGTTATTCTGTTGCTGGAACAGGACAAGTAACCTCACACCTGAGGCTAAAACATTTTGTAGACAAACCACTCCCTGGAAGGAATCTATTATTATTTCCTTAAGGGAGTAGGAACTTAGTTGGATCTTTTAGACTCTTGTTTGAGGTAGAAACAAATCTGTTTCTCTATACCTGAAATACAAGGTCTGGATATTAGCCACACCTGTTGACACTAACCTTGAGAGGGCAGAAGTTCATTCCAACTCTCTGACCTTTGTCAGGGTGAAACTCTCTGACCTTCAGACAAGGTGGAAATAGGCTCACACTTTTAGGTCTCCATAATTTATCAGTATCTGTGAGTGTTCACAAATTACTTATGCCCTGCCTGGTACTCAGTTCTGCCCTGGTAGCTATCTGGGCAAGTCTGGAAGAATTGTGGTCTCTACCAGTAACCAATGTCTCTTAAGCCCTCTCCCAGGGCAGTACTGGCTCCTCCATGCAGGGTGGTCATACTTCTGGAAGAGTCTTTCTCTTCTTGAGGACTTGTTATGACTCAGTGGGAACCAGATCTTAAGGCCAGGTCAACTTAAACTTGGGTCATTCTCACCCTGGGGCAAATGTGCCTTTGCAGACCATCTGTCAATCATGTCAATCAATTATCTTCCTTGTGAGGGACAATCTTGTAGCCTTGACAAAGTCAAAGCCACATAAGGCAACAGAGATGGTGACCAGAGAAGACTTCCAGCATGTTTCAGACAAATGTGTTTGAGCAAGGGATAGAGGTGGGTTCTGTGCCTCTCTAAAGTCAAATTGCCAGGCTCTGGTTTCCTGACTCGGGTGTTAGAGCTTTTTGCAGGACCATCATTAGGTGGTCCACAGACTCACTCTGGGAATAAGCAAAGGAATATCAGCTTTGTCTCAAAAACGGCTCCCATAGCAGAGGATCAGAGCAGGCACTGGCACTGCCAGGTTGGGCCATTTGACTTGGAAACTCATGCTTACAGGTCTATAGGTGTGCCTGGCTGGAGATCATGCTTACAGGTCTATAGATGTGCCTGGCTGGAGACTCATGCTTACAGGTCTATAGATGTGCCTGGCTGGA
>NW_004949116.1:5127919-5129689 GCF_000317375.1 Microtus ochrogaster
TGGCTGGAGACTCATGCTTACAGGTCTATAGATGTGCCTGGCTGGAGACTCATGCTTACAGGTCTATAGATGTGCATGGCTGGAGACTCATGCTTATAGGTCTGTAGATGTGTCTGGCTGGAGACTCATGCTTACAGGTCTGTAGATGTGTCTGGCTGGAGACTCATGCTTACAGGTCTGTAGATGTGTCTGGCTGCAGCTGCTCGATCCTGGATTTGGAAGCTCTGGAAAGGCGGCTCCACCTGCCCACAGGCCTGGGCCCTGTGTAATGTCAGGCATAGCTTTCCTTCTGGCATGGAACAGAGGTGAACTGACTTTGGTGAGTTTGGGTTAGACTCCCTGCCTACTGGAGCTCTCAAAACCCAGAAGGCCTTTAACAGAAGTTTCACCATCTGGTGCATAAAGGTGGTACCTCATGTTTTCTCCTTCAGCTGCCAAACATGCTGAACACTCACTCATTATATGTAACTGGCTGTTTATATTTTCTCTTAGGCAATGCTCCTTTGCTTCCACACCCCCTGCCACCACAACAGCTTTAACTGAGGCATAATTGCCCACAAGTTGTTCATATTTTTATATTTTTTTAACAAAAATCTTAGCAGTTCAGGTGTAGTACATGACTTTAATCTCAGCACTTGGGAGGCAGAAGCAGACCAACTTGGAGTTCAAGATCAGCCTGGTCTACATAGCTAGTTCTATGCCAACCAAAGCTACATAGTGTGACCCTGTCTTAGAAAGAAAGGAAGGAGGGAGGAAGGGAGGGAGGGAGGAGGGACAAACAAGCAGGGGAGATGGCTCAATGGTTAAAGGACTTAGTGCCTACATGTGATGATGTGAGTTCAGATCCCCAGAACCCACACAAAGCCAGACGCAGCAGCATGTATTCCTGCTGTAATGGTTTAAATAAAACACTGCAGCCGGGTCCAGCAAGGAGCCGCGGCAGGCAAGAGACAGAGATGGATAGGCACACCATGCAGACTGAGTTTGGATATAGTTTATTCAGTAAAAGGAAAGAGGGGAGGAGGGAGAGAGAAAGAGAGAGAGAGAAGGAGAGGAAGAGGAAGAAGAGGAGGAGGAGGAGGGGAGAGGAGAAGAGAGACTAGGCAGGGAGAGAGAGTGCAGGCTGGAAGTGGACAGTGGAAGGTGGGGAGAGTGGGCAGAGCTTGTCTCTTAAAGGGACAGTACAGACCATTATACCTGTCACCAGTGAGATGAGAAGTGGGGGTAGGAGAATCCCTGGAAGCTCAGAGGCTGCATGCCTGAATGTGCTGCACACCTGAAGTGTGTAGCAGTGAACATGGACACGATACCTGCTGTGCTGTTACTGACCCACTCTAACATTTTTGTTGTTGGTTTTTGAGATAGGATCTCTCTCTGTAACCCTTACTGGCCATGTATGACTTGCTATGTAGACCAGGCTGACCTCGAACTCACAGAGCTCTGCCTCCCTCTGCCACCCAAGGGATGGGATTAAAGGTGTGTGATACCACACCTAGCTCTAACTAGAGAAACTGCAGCCATGTTTTCTGAAGTCACCCACCACATCCATGCAGCACCCATCAGGTGTCTTCAGTGAGACAGCCAGCCGAGTAGGTGGGATGCTTATCTCAGTGTGGCTGTAAGCCCTGTGACTGGTGATGCCCTGCGCTTCTCAGCTGTTAGAACACCTGACAGCTTCTCAGACATTAACCCATTCATGGCCTTTGCTCAGTGTTAACATGCTAGCCATCTTTTTTTTTAATATTTATTTATTTATTTATTATGTATACA
>NW_004949116.1:5130238-5131781 GCF_000317375.1 Microtus ochrogaster
GGAGCAGGAAGTGAAGAGAGAGAGGAGAGGGTAGTGGCCGCTTTTTTAAAGGGAGAGAGACCACGCCCCAATGGGCTGGTATCTCAGTGGCTATAGGTTGGAGGAGCGGAAGGACCTCCCGCAAGACATACTCTTAAGCACCAAGCCATCTCTTTAGCTTGCATTCAAGAACAACAGAAACACAAGAAAGAGGCTGTCTTTCTTCTCCTGTGGCTATCCTGTTGTTCTGGCATCTGTTTGGAGCTGACCACTCCTTTGGTGGTAGATGACTTAGTAACTCTGCTGAAAAGCATTGAGTATACAAGTAAGGCTTGCCCTACTGATGTCTGTCTGTCTATCCCATGCCAGCCCCACTTTGTCTTGAACTTTGTCTTGAACTTTGGAGTGTATTTTGGGATTCAGAAGCTAAATTTTCCCTCGTGGTTCTCCTCTGGTCACTGGCAATCTTCCATAGTCTGTGGACCCATTCCACTCAGCTCTGCCCTTCTGGGACCCTGGGATTCCTCTCCCTATGCTTAAAGCCTGCGGTGTTGCCAACAGCCAAGTAATTTTTAGTTTGCACCTAGCAATGGATGCTGTGGGTTACTTAGGTCTTGCATTTCAGATTTTATCAGGTTTTCTCTGATTTCCCTTGCTGTTCCTTCTCAGGCTTCTTTGCCAACCTATTTCCTGTCTCTGGGATTGGATATCTCCATCCTCAAATCTCTTCTTTGTGCCGAGGGATATTGATCAGACCTCGAGTGTCTAAATTTTACTCACATACAGATAAGTCCAGCATCTGCATCTCTCCCCAGGGGTTTGGACTCCTGCACCCCACTATCACTGATGTCTGCAGCACCTGGTCAACAGATCCAGATCCGGGGGCTGGCCTCTACTTCCTCCAAACATACTTTTCTTCTGCCTCAGGAAATTATGATTCTATCCTTCTACTCCTTCTGCCAAACCCTCAGACTCAATTTTGGCACCTCCTTTTTCCTGTCTGGTCTATCAGATGATTCTCCCAACTCTGTGATGCAGTAGAAGGAGCAGGGGTGGAGAAGGGCTTGTTTGTCCTGACCGCCGAGCTAGCTTACATCCGAAATAATTACACAGAAACTGTATTTATTTAAACACTGTCTGGCCCATTATATCTAGTCTCTTTCTAGCTAACTCTTACATCTTGATTTACCCATTTTTATTAAATCTGTGTATCACCACGTGACTGTGGCTTACCAGCAAGATTTTAACCTACATCCATCTCAGGCTGGAGATTCATGGCATCTGCCACACTTCCCTTCTTCCCAGCATTCTGTTCTGTCTACTCCACCCACTTAAGGGCTGCCCTATCAAAAGGCCAAGGCAGTCTCTTTATTCAACCAATGAAAGCAACACACAAACAGAAGAACCTCCTACACTGTGAGAGCTTCCTCTGCAGTTGTTTGCTCTACCCAGGCCATCAGCCTTGCAGGAGAGCTGAGGTCTCTGGCCATACTCTGGAAGGACATCCGGCCATGCCATACTCTGGAAGGACATCCGGCCATGCCATACTCTGGAAGGGACATCC
>NW_004949116.1:5132412-5142453 GCF_000317375.1 Microtus ochrogaster
CCATGCCATACTCTGGAAGGACATCCGGCCATGCCATACTCTGGAAGGGGCATCCGGCCATGCCATACTCTGGAAGGGGCATGGGCCGAGGAACAGTCAGTGTTTCCATTGGAATGGATGAATGTGGTAGACAGAATAAAGTCCTAAAACCCCAAAGACCCCAGGACCAGTTATTTGGTAGAGGGCAAAAAAGATAGACTAAGAACAAACAACGAACAAAACTGCTGCACTGAACACTAACACGACAGGTTCCCACAGAGGCCCCTAGAAAATATAAGGACCCTTTCTTTCCCTCCCTCCTTCCCTCTTCCCTCCTTCTTTTCTTTATCTGTACTGGGTTTGGAACCCGTCTTTGCACAAGCCCATGGAGTGCTCTACCGCTGCACCACAGCTTCATTCCCACACGTATGGATTCCTCCTCCTTCTCTCCTGCTCCCCTTGGACGGGTCTCTGTGTAGTCCAGGTTAGGTGTGACCTCATCCTCACTAAGCATATATAAAGCAATCCTAGTTCCAAATGACATGACAGGCTGAGGTGGCCTGGTAAAGACCTCAGCATTTGGCTTTGGAAGATATAATTCTACTCACACCACTGCTATTGAGGGGTCTCAGTGTGACGGTGAAGGCGAACCGAACGTGAATTGGATAAAGAGGTGGGACAAGGTTGAATTGAGGAAGATCTGTGTGGCTGAGGGGGAAGGACAGGAGCCTGGAGCAGGAACAGGAACTGAGGGAAAATGTCCAGGTGACAGGAAGGGAGAGGAAGAAATGGACAGAAATGGATCAGGAGCATGTTTAGGCCTCTGTGAAGAACTGGAAAATCATCAAGCAGGCAGGGGGACTGGGGGACAGTGTCTTAGAAGCAGGTCATTGGGCCAGGAGGGAGCCCAGGTCCTGAGCCTATCCCAGCGCTGGGAGGGTTGGCTAGCAGAAGCCCCAAAGCAGTGGCCAAACCTGCCTTTCCATCAGAGCAGGATGCCCATGAAGAGCTGTCTCGAGCTCATGGCAAGGCCAGCCTCTGCAGACCCATCCTGGTACAGTCCCTCTGGTACAGGGACTTTGCACCAGGGTACATCCTTGAAAACCTGTGCTTGTGTGTGTGTGTGTGTGTGTGTGTGTGTTTGTGTGTCTGTGTGTCATGAACTTTGCTTTCATACAAGTCCTCCTTCAGTGGGGACTGTCTGCCTCATCTTGCTGGCAGAGGACAGAGATATCACGTACATGTTATTTGCTCTTTTGTGGAAAGGCCCTGGTCATGACTGTAGGATGTTGGCCTTGGCATTCACATGTCCAACTAACTAGAACCACAGGACAGAGCCTCAGGGTGAGTGGATCAAGCACGGGACTCAAGCAACACTCAGTTCCTAGACTGGGTCCTGCCGCTCTTTCCGCTTTGGTCACTTCTGTATCTGCCGGCTGCAGGGTGGGGAGATGCATAGATGAAGAGCTGTGGGACTTCTCGATATCCAGACGCCCGCACGCGGATGAGGAGGTCACTGAGGCAGACACATTCTTTACTTCAGCCCATTAGCCTTGCATGGCTGTGGATGTGGGAAGCGCCTGCCTGGGAAAACGAGCTGCTTGTAAATGGTATGTCTGAGTCAAACGGACAGCTCAGACTCCAGCAGGAGCTCAGCACCCCCGCTCCACGGGCTCCTCGTGTTATTAGCATAATAAAATGAGAGAAAATATTGACATTTGGTATATGCCCGGCCTGCTAGTGGTAGGGAAAGAGAGATCTGCAATGCTAATTGAAATGTAATTGATGTAAAGCTGCAATTCTTACACAGAAGTGGGAAGACAGGCTCGCTTGTAAAATAGATAAGATTAGAGGGAATCCCAGGCATCAATCCCAGGCCTATTCCGGGTGCCAAGAGCTAATAAGCCAGTGATTGTTTTAGTTCATGCAGGCACCACCCATATTTACTGTATTTTCTAGACCAGCTTGGCTGCTGCTGAATGAATCAATATGAGGGCTCCATTATTCCATTTTGTGTCTCTTGGTGGTGTCTGTAGCCCAACATGACCTGCTATTATGGATGTGATAAGCAGGAAGGAGGTGGCCAGCTAGTCACTCCAGATGTACAAGCGGAAAAGCTGGAATTCTGAGGTTCCAGTTCTTCTCCTGTGGGCACCACCGCTGCTGCTCCAACAGACCCTGCCAGGCCTGGCCAGTGGAGCTGCAGTGGGGCTCCTGAGCATTGTGACACTTGCTCCCTAGAGTGCTTAGCAGTCCTGAGTCAGGTGGGCATCATGTTGACATGCTGTTGACACATGAAATTTTGTTTCTGAACAATTGCAATGGTTAAGCTGGCAGTGTGTGGATCAAGAGAACACCCATGGAGGACAAGCCATAGAGGAAGCACTGGGCTCCCAGTTGGGCTTGCAGCCCTAGGTCCTTGGCCACACTGTTTGCTTTCCTCTCTGGTCTCTGGTCAGATGAGTCCTGTAGGCTTCTCAGGAGTTGCTTTCTGACCAGGGAGCAGGGAGAAGGGGTTCTGGGAATCTCTGTGGCCCCTACTACCTCTGGCATCTGACAGACTTACCTCCCTATGGTTCTGTCTGCTTTGAGAACTGTGCTGAGGCTTTGAGGTATTTCTGTCACTTACCAATTCCACTGTCACCTGAGCAGCCACCACCCTAAATCTCCATTTGGGAAGAGGGGTTTTGAGCATGAAGTCAGTGCTCTACTGCCAAGCCCCCTAGGGTGACTTGAATAAGAATGGTCCCCATAGGCTCCTGTATTTGAACATTTGACCATTAGGTAATAGTGCTACTTGGGAAAGATTAAGGAACATGGCCTTATCGGAGGAGGTATATCACAGTGATTTCAAAAGTTCAAACTAGGCCCAGGGTCTCTCTCTCTTCTTTCTGCTGTCTACAACGCAGACGTGGAACTCTCTCAACTTCTCCAGCATCATGTCTGCCTGCATCCCATCACACTCACACACAACAATGGACTAAACTTCTGACCTGTAAGCCAACCCCAAGTAAATGCTTTCCTTTCTAAGAGTTGCTGTGGTCATGGTGTCTCATCACAGCCATAGAACAGTGACTAGGACACCCTCCTCCCGGTGTATTGCCTTCGCCTGTATCCTGTTGTCCTGCACATATACTCTGATGATGAAACTGAGATTAGAGACTGAGATTCACGCCACAGATAACGTTGACCTTTTTTGTGGGTTTGAGAAATAAGACTCTTCCTCTGAAATAACTAATTATCCAGACTGCAAATAGTGAAAGTGAGACATCTTCTTTTTGTTCATATTAAGCAAAAAGCAAAGTGACCCATATGGCGATTTGATGGGGAACAGTAGCTTTTATGATCCTGATCACAGTTCCCTGCCTACTCTGTTCCCTTGTTGGCTGGGTGCTTCAAGGAAGTACAATATTCTTCTGTCTGCTATGGTTCTCACCCCAGTTTCCTTCTTCCTGATCATGGGGTCAGTCCTATAGCCGACTGTAATATGTCTATCTAGATCTAGAACTGAGTTACAGATGGCTAGGAACTGTTATATGGGTGCTGGGAATCGAACCTGGGTCCTCTGGAAAGCAGCCAGTGCTGAACCATCTCCCTAGAGAAAACCCAGCTGCCCTGTGCACTCAGACTGAGGTCTTCATCAAGCCTTCCCAACACAGCAACTGCTCTGTGGGACCAGACTCTTAAGTGACTTGTTTTTCACCCTCATATGTCTGGACACACCAGAGCAAAATTCTTCCAAGGTCCTTTGGTAATGGAGGCTGAATATGTGCAGGGCCTGCCGGGTGGAGGAATAGAACCCCCCCCCCTTCCCAGACATCCTTCTGAAGTCAAAAGCAGACTAGAGCTCCCAGAAGCATGCTCTAACTCCCAGAGCCCGGCTCCAGCTCCCAAAGCCAGACTTTCAGTCATGTCCTCCTGCAGACAGCGCCAATATGTGCAGGCTGGGCTCTCACAGCAGAACTCCACTTTTAATATTTTAAGGAAATTATAGAATAATATATTTTCTCACGGGAGACATTTTCCTGGCCCCAAACAAACCATTAGTCAGTAGTGGCGTGGGCCACCCCCTTCACTAATGCAGGCACGGGCTTGCGTCTTTGGCTTTGCTGTAGTCCTTAACTGGGTCACAGAGTCGCTATCCCTGGGCAGCTGCAGTACAGAGCAGACAGAAAGACAGCCTGTATCTTTCTGGAAGGACCCCTTCACCCTGCCCCCAGGTATTGAAACAGAAATTTTCCTGAATTAGATCCTCAAGTTGAAGTACAAGGGAATGTGGCTCAGTTGATAAAGCTCTTGCCCTACATGCACACAGCCTTGGTTCCACCCTCAGCACCAAGTAAACCAGCAGCAGTGGTACACACCTGTAATCCCAGAGTTAGGGAGGTGAAGGCTGGAAGATCAGAAGTTCAAGACCCCACCATGATGCAGAGTGAGTTTGGGGCCAGGATGGACTACATAAGACCTTGTTTCAAAAGAGAGAAGTCTATTGGCCAACTGCTAAGGGAAGAGTGACAAGACTCAGTTATAGCAATTGTTCAATAAACTTTATTCTATCTTGTAATTAAATTAACTGGTAGGGGGCACTTCATCCCTGTGACTTGGATCTATAGATTTGGTGTTGGTTATATTTCTCATAGGATCAAGGAGCCAGCTCGCCATAGTGATTTATGTACATTGTATTACTAGCTTCTTGGGAATCCTGTAACGAAGCACGTCGTTGGTCAGCTTAAACAGCTGCAAAGTATGGTCTTGGTTCTAGAGACTGGGAGTCAAGGTCAGGGTGTCCTCAGGACGGTTCCCTATGAGGGCTGTGAGCAAGGTTCTGTCCCAGCCCCTCTTGGCTTCTCCTAATTGCTGGTGATTCTTAGCAGTCCTTATTTTGTAGATACACACCCAGTTTCTACTTGCCTGTTAACACGGCATCCCTGGGTCTGTCTGTATGGCCAGTTCGTTTCTGTTATATCACCTTCACACTGGGTTGGGGCCCATTCTAATGACTTCATCTTAATTTGATTACATCTTCAAAAACCTTATTTTTAAATTCATAGGTCCTGGTGGGGTCATTAGGATTCTAGTCTGTGATTTTTAGGGGACATAACCCCAGTGTTCATCATATCCTATCATTGGAAGCTCCTCTGAGTTTCCAGTTCTCTTGTCTCAGAGGCCTGGTAGAATTCAGTACTTGGGAGCGAGCCTAATTTACCTAGACCCCTGGTCTTGCCTCTCATTCCGCGTCTGGGTAGACTGGTGCTGTGCGGCAGAGGCCGACGGAGCCTTCTTCAGCATCTGTTGGTGCTGCCTTGCTTTTCTCCTGCTATTTCACATTCCCTCCATCAAGGCAGTGAGCTATAAACCAGCGGCGCTTGCACTGACAATGTGTCAGGCAGAGCTGTTTATCACAGTGTCCAGTTGATTAATACCTGTCAGCTGGGGTTCACATGTATCAGAGAGCTGCCCTGTGATAATAGAGGTGTCTATTCGCACATGGAAAGTAGCAACAAAGGACTTAGGGTCTCCTTGTTTGCCTGGCAGACCTGGGATAGGCCTTATGTGAAGGGTGTAGGAACAGCTGAATGCTGGAGGCAAAGCCTGAAGTCAGTAGGTTCAGTCCAACACTCTTGAGCAGATATGGTAGAAAAAGGGCTCAGCTGGAGAACTGCACGCAGGGCCCAGCCTTGCCCTTGGCTGAGACAAGCATCTTTATCAGCGAGGAGCCGAGCTAGAGGAATATTCTGAGGCCTTGGAGCCCTCTGTGGTCTTGCATCTTATATGCACAGGAGGATGAGGCCGGGTCAGATCACCCACACTCCCTTGCTCTGGGTTGTGCTTGTGTGTAAAAGGTGTCTCTCTTAATAGGGGCTTTCTAGCTATGAGGAGCACAGACCTTCCTCTTTCCTGCTTGGATTGCACAGGCTTGCTGAAGGGAGATGTCGACCCCTTGTTGACACCATAGACAGGAGCCAAACAGAGGTGGGCTATGTGTGTCCCAGACACAATGAGTTATGGAAGACAAGACTTCTCCCAATTTTGTGGAGACAGATAGCCTTTGCTCACATGTGCTTACACACACACACACACACACACATACACACACACACACGCCTTTAACTAGCCTCTGCTTAAACTATGTCTCAGCATCTTGACTTTGCGTTCAAGGATCCTGTTAGTTGATAATTCTGGATTCTTGGTTCACAGAGGAAGAGGAGAAATTGGTCGGCTGAGGCTGCCCCTCTGGTTATAAGCTCTCTCTTGATGTAGTTAGCCATAGAAAGGATGCCAAGGCATAGTTCCAAAGACAAAGAGCCAGAGCTGGGGCTAGGGTCACTTCTCTTGGGAGGGCTGGGGAAGGCCATCCTGGTGCTCGTTGCCTGGTTACTGACTAACGGAACCAAAGGGCCCCAGTGCTGTAGTAGGTGTTTGGTGCTGCCTGCGAAGTTCCCGTTGCAAACCTGCATCTCCCACAGAGGCCAAAGGGATCACACCACACCACCTCAGCTTATCCAAAGGCTGCTTCCACATGTGTGCTACCTGGAGGGGGTGAAAGGCGAAAACGGACAATTCAGGATTCATCCTAGAATAGTGGTGGTATCAGGCAGCTCCAGCCAGCCTGCCCTGGTGAGGGACCATGCCTGCATTTCTACCACCTAGTCCTTCTACTTCCTGTCACCTTCTGACTCTATCCTAAGTCTCCCTACTCAATTCATGAGATATCTGTATTATTTTATTCATTTACCCCTTTTTTTTGAGACAGGGTCTCATGTAACTTGGGATGGCCTCAAGATCACGATGTAGCCAGATGGGCTGGTGCACACCTTTAATACCAGCACTCAAGAGGTAGAGGTGGTCTCTGTGGGTCTGAGGTCAACCTGGTCTGCATAGTGAGTTTCAGAACAGTCAGGGCTATGTAGAGAGAGCCTGTCTCTAAAAACAAAAACAAAAAACAAAAAACAAAAAACAAAAATTTCACTATGTAGCTGAGATTGGCCTTGAACTACTGATCCTCCGGCCTCTACCAAGCTCTACCCCAGAGGCAGATTACACATGCCCCCAGGCCTGGTATAGTGGTTTGAAGGAGAACTATTCCCCACATGCATGGATATTTGAACAGTTGGCAGCACCATGTGGGGAGGTTTAGGTGGAACAGCCTTGCTGGAGGAAGTATATCACTGGGGACAGGCTTGGAGACCCCCTTCCACTTTGCTATCTCTCCTTCATGGGGATGGTTGAGGGTGTGACTTATCACATCCTGTTCCAGCTGCCATGCCTGCCTGTGGCCATACCCTTCCACCATGATGGACTCTTCTGTCTCTGGAACTGTTAAGCCCGAATGAGTTCCTCCTCCCCTGAGCTGTGTTGGTCATGACCCTCTGTCACAGCAGCAGGAAAGGGAATACTACACTCATGATCATATTCATAATTCATTCATTTGCTGAAGTGAACAAAAATTCCTGTTTCTTGTAGGAGAGAACTTTGACAAAAGTTTTGGCGTTTAGTAGGTGTTTGTTTGCTTGTTTGTTTGTTTTGTGAGTGAACTCACAATGACCTTGGATCACAAAAGAAAACTTGAGCTGGGTCTGAAGGCAGGTGTGCCTGGCTGACGTCTCTGTGACTCTCCCATCAGAGGCCAGTGATGGGGTGCAGGGACCCTGCTGTGTAGTCCCATCATGGCCATGACTTCCTGAGGGAGGTGGACAGTCAGTGTCCCAACGTACTCTGTTACGGTCCCTGGTACAACAGTGATCACACTGCAGACCCCACATATAAGTGTGTGACTTATGCCGCACCAAGAGGAGGAGCCGATTCCTGAGCCACACTGATGCTGTGCCCTACAACGACATCTCTGTGCGTGCACATTTATAAGGCTGCTTGCAGCAAGTCTTGGGGTAGAGGGTACGCTCACTTGAAAAGCCGATGCCTCTAAACTGCCTTTCACATCTGCTTCCTCTTCTCTACCGTGTGAGAGGGCCTTGCTGCTCACTCACCTTGAATTTGATAGCCATTGCCGGTCTGGCAGATGGAAAATAGTATTTTAATTTGCTCTTAATTTGCAATTGTCTCTTGTGAAGATGGGGACCTTATGTATAAGCCATTTGAAACTGGACATGGTGACACATATATGTAATCCTAATCACAGTACTTGGGAAGCAAAGGCAAAAGAATCGCTACAAGTTAGAGGCCAGTCTGTACTACATAGTAAATTTGAGGCTAGCTAGGGCTATGTAGCAAGACTCTACCTGAAAAGAAATCAAAACAAAAACAAAGCTCATTGGTATTTCTTCTCCTCCGAGTCATCTATTTATGTCATTGGCTGGATTTTTCTCTTGGATTATTGGGTATTTTCCTATTGATTTTTAGGAGCTCTTTGCAAATTGAGAAGATTAGCTTTCAGCATTCCGCATATGTTATGGATATCCATTTTCAATTTATTTCTGCTCTGCTGGTTAGATTTGAGCGTTTTCTTTACAAAATGTTATGCTTTTATTTAATCAAAATGTATCAATTTTTTTTCATTTGTCGCTCCTGGACTTTCTGCTGTGCTAAAAATGTCTTTGCCACTGTGAGATTGTTAAACACTTGCACAGTTTCTTGGCTTACTCACTCACAGCTGAACAGCCAGCCAGTGTCCCTGACTGGCAACTGCATGTTCTTTGAGGCATTTGCCCTTGCCCCCAGCCCAGGTCATATTGGCATATTCTGAGCAGTCATGGCTTCTTTTTTTGTTTTGTTTTGTTTTTTGAAACAGGGTTTTTCTGTAGCTTTAGAGCCTGTCCTGGAACTAGACCAGGCTGGCCTTGAACTCACGGAGATCCGCCTGCCTCTGCCTCCCGAGTGCTGGGATTAAAGGCGTGCACCACCACCACCTGACTGACACCAAGACTCTTAAAGGCCAGGGGACACGGACATGGGAAGTCCATGTACTACATGCTACCCAGTAGGATGACACTTTAGAAGACACTGTAGTCATGTGCTGAGAGACAGTGGAGAGAACATTTAGAAAGAAGCCTTAGGGGGGAAAAAAACAGGAGAGTTGGGTGATGGTGGTGCATGCTTTTAACCCCAGTACTCGGGAGGCCAAGGCAGGCTGATCCCCCAGTTTAAAGCCAGCCTGGTCTACAGAGTGTATTCCAGCACAGCCAGAGCTGTACAGAGAGGCCCTGTGGTGGGAGAGAAACAGAAGAAACTCCCTCTTTTGTAGGGGACACTTTTAGGAATGTGGAACTGATTTCTCATTTAAAAATGAAGGTGAAGAGATGGACCAGTTGGTAAAGTGATTGCCACACAAGAGAAGGGCCTGAGTTTGGTCTTCTGCACCCGTGTAAAAGGCCAAGTGTAGGCTGTGTGCTTGTAATCTAAGAGTGATAGGAAGATTCCTATCACTTGCTGGCCAGCTACTCTAGACAGTTGATGAGTTCCAGGTTCAATAAGAGATCCTGTCTCAAAATACAAAGTGAGGAGGACTGAAGAAGACACTCAGTGTTGACCTCTGGCCTCCACAGGCATCTATACACACACGTGGACAAGCAGGATGTTGGGGAACATGTATGGTTACCATACTTGGGAAACTGAGGCAGGAGGATGATGAAATTCAGGTCATCCTGTGCTGTAGAACAAGGTCCTGCCCCAATAAAATAGAAACAAGCAAAGAGGGGGCTGGAGAGATGGCTCAGTGGTTAAGAGCACTGACTGCTGTTCTAGAGGTCCTGGGTTCAACTCCTAGCACCCACATGGCAGCTCACAACTGTCTGTGATTCCAGTTCCAGGGAACCCAATACCCATGGCAAAACCCCAGTGCACATAAAATAAAAATAAATATTTTTTTTAAAAAAAAACCAAGCAAGCAGAAAGGAAACCAAAACTATGAGCAAATTACCTAAGTAATTTTGTGATCTATAATGAGTTAAGATCTTCCTTACACCCTGCACTCTCCCCACCCAACTCTTATACATTCTTCCAGGTTTCTTTAGCACACACGCACTCATACACACACACACACACACACACACACACACTAACACACAAATTTACCCATACTCTCACACACACATTTACACACACACA
>NW_004949116.1:5142553-5151140 GCF_000317375.1 Microtus ochrogaster
ACACACACACACACACACACACTAACACACAAATTTACCCATACTCTCACACACACATTTACACACACACATACACACACATTTACACACACACATACACACACACTCACACACACACTCTCTCACACACACTCTCACTCACACACACTCACAAACACACATACACACACTCACACACACTCTCTCTTACACACACATTTACACACACACACATACACACACACACTCTCTCTCACACACACTCTCTCACACACACACTCTCTCTCTCACACACACACTTTCTCACACACACACTCTCTCTCACACACTCTCTCGCACACACACTCACACACACACTCTCGCACACACACTCTCTCGCACACACTCTCTCACACACACACTCACACACACTCTCTCTCACACACTCTCTCACACACACATTTACACACACACATACACACACACTCTCTCTCTCACACACACACCCATCTGTAGCATACAAGTTGGCATGTGAATACAGCAGCTCAATACTGTGAACTGTATACATTTTTAGTGAAATGAAAACTTTTCTCCTGATCCTCTCCACTCTTACCAGCCTATGGCTTTAGTTCTACCCATGCTGTTATAAGTAATTATGAGGTCATGTAAATACATAATAAAGCTGAGGCAAGAGGATTGCTGTGAGTTTGAGGTCAGCCTGATCTATACAGCAAGTTTGAGATCAGCCAGGGCTTCCTAGTGAGATACTTTCTCAAATGTAAAATAAAGCATATAACATACTATATGCATCACATGTAACTTATGCTGTAATGGACTGATCTAAGCAATGTGCTTCCCCACACAAAATGCAGCATGAACTTCAGGCCTGCAGGTGCCTCCTCCCACTTCTCTCCTCATTTCCTGGAACTGTTATTTATATGAACATATTCCATTCTCCTCTTCTTGCCTCCCCAAGAAGAGAGGGGGGCTTGAGTTTGCTTGGGTGTCTTTTTACATCTCTCTTCTTTATCTTCTGGGTTTCCTTAGCTGTCATTTTAACAGGTTCCAGTTTTATGCTTACGTTGTTTTGTAATTATAACCAAGCCTCCCTGGTTTGCCTACAGGACAGTTCTAAACTGAAAGTGCAGTCCACAGCACTTGGGTCCATAGGAAAATGCAAATCAGAGCCAAGCCATGCATCACTCCTCACCTGCCAGACTGCAGGAAGCTGCTCAGAAGCTGGATCGGGCTCCTCGCACGGTATCATGGGGCTGTGAATGTACAGCCATGTTGAGGGCTGGCTATCAATTTCTCAAAAAGTTAAGCAAGCAGGGGCTGGAGAGATGGCTCAGAGGTTAAGAGCACTGGCTGCTCTTCCAGAGGTCCTGAGTTCAATTCCCAGCACCCACATGGTGGCTCACAACCATCGGTACTGAGATCTGGCGCCCTCCTCTGGCGTGTGGGCATACATCGAGGCAGAATGTTGTATACATAATAAATAAATAAATAAATAAATAAATAAATAAATAAATAGTTAAGCAAGCCATATGACCCAGGAAGCTCACTCCTAATTACACATCTGAGAACAATGAAAACACAAACCCGCATGGAACTCACACACAAATAGGCAGAAACACCCCACGAGTGGAAGTGGGCTCAACTGCCCAGCGACTGAAATGCCTCAGGTCATGTTCTCAGGCGGTGTGGCCCGTAGAACGTAGCGTGGTTCCTCCATACAGCTGTGAAAGGACAATGCACTGCCATGGGAGCCTTGAAAGCCTTCTGGTAGGCAGAAGACACTAGTCACAAAGGACATGATAGTGCAGGATTCCAGGTATGTGAAATGTTCCCCAAAGCAACTCTTGACACAAAAATAGACTCGTGATTGCATGGGGCTAAGGTAAGGAGAGAGTTTATTGGCAGAAGGTAAGGGTGAACTGCCAGTGGGCCTTGGGGGATCTCTTTGGGGTATGAGCATTCAAAATTAGTTTCCTAAGTGTGACTATGCTAAAAGTCACTGAACAGTATTTTTCAAACCACAGGTAGTATAGTTTGTGATGAACATGCTAAGAAAACCTTTTTATTTTTATTTTTATTTATTTGGTTTTATGAGACAGGGTTTCTCTGTAGCTTTGGGGCCTGTCCCGGATCTAGCTCTATTATAGACCAGGCTGGCCTTGAACTCA
Source organism: Microtus ochrogaster (assembly GCF_000317375.1). Lineage (NCBI taxonomy): Eukaryota > Metazoa > Chordata > Mammalia > Rodentia > Cricetidae > Microtus > Microtus ochrogaster. Next base: position 5,144,698 of record NW_004949116.1, read on the forward strand.
CAGAGATCCACCTGCCTCTGCCTCCCTAGTACTGGGATTAAAAGCTTGCACCGCCACCACCCAATGAAAACCTTTTTTTAAGTATTATGTATACAATATTCCGTCTGTGTGTATACCTGCAGGCCAGAAGAGGGCACCAGTCCCCAGTACAGATGGTTGTGAGCCACCATGTGGTTGCTGGGAATTGAACTCAGGACCTTTGGAAGAGCAGGTAATGCTCTTAACCTCTGAGCCATCTCTCCAGCCCCCGTGAAAACCTTTTTAAAGATTTATTTTTATTTTTAGTTGTGTGTGTATGTGTGCGTGTGCGCGTGTGAAGGTTAGAGAACAATTTTGTGAAGTCAGTTCTCTCTTTCAACATCTACGTGAGTTTTAGGAATTGAACCCAGGTTGCCAGGCTTGCACAGTAAGTAGCTTTACCCAATGAGGCATCTAGAAACCAGGCTAACCTTAGACTCACAGGCAACCATTCTGCCTCAGCCTCTTGAGTGCTGGAATAACTGGTGTGCACCACTATGCCCAACTTTGAGTGCAGTTTTCTAAGGAAGGAGAGGTCCCTAGCACCAGGTCCTGTCCTCTGGAAACCAGTGGTCTCTTGTTTCTGGAAAGGTTTTACACATAGTTGGGTCATCTCCTGGCCATGATAGTCTGAAGCCTTTGGTCTGAGGATGTCACTTTTGTTCGTCTCCAAACTTCTCTACCTTTCACAGGGTTTCCTTCCCTTCAGTGAGCTCTGAAGCCCCTCTGCACCTTTTGGAGCCTTCTGGGCTGGAGGCCAGTGCTGTCCAGCAGAAGCCCACACAGACACACTGATCCTATTTACATATAGCAAAGGGGCCTCTTGAGCCTGTCTCTATCGTTCCTAGTCTCTGATTCCTGCCTTCTGAGAAAGACTTTTTCTGGAGGTAGATTTCATTATGGCCATACACTGTGACAATACACTAAACCATATGTTTTATTTATTTATTTATGTATTTATGTATGTATGTATGTATGTATTTATTTATTTATTTATTTATTTATTTATTTATTTATTCATGTATGTGAGAGAGAGAGACAGAAATAGAGACAGAGAGAGACTTTGTTTTGGAGACAGGGTTTCTCTGTGTAGCCCTGACTGTCCTGGAACTCACTCTCTAGACCAGGCTGGCCTGGAACTCAGAGCTCGTCCTCCTGTGTGCTGGGATTAAGGTCATGTACTACCACTGCCTGGCACTAAATCATTCCTGATTAAGTTAGGAATCTTAAAACTAATGCCATAGGGCCTATGGATGTGGCTCAGCAGGTAGAGCGCTAACACCACAAAGGTTGCGGCTGTCTCCAGTGGTGACGGTGGATGGTCAGCCTGCAGCTCTCCTGTAACTTTCCAAATGTTCCATGACAACACTTAATGAGTGAAAGAAAGCTAGTAAGGGTTCACAGCCCTCCACCTGGGTGCTACTGTGCCACTCAAGCCTAGCATAGGAAGTCCAGGCCAGAAACAGTTCCCAGTGGCTCCTGGCATGAATGTGGGGCTGGTCATCATTCATGGCAAATTTGAAGCCTTTGGTCCAAGGTTGTTTACCTCAGGGACACCGATAACTTTTTGCACAATGGCCCTGCTCCAGAGCAATCTTGGACCCAAGTCTAGTTCCAGAACAATCAACTCTAAGTTGTTTGAGAAGGCTGTGTACATTAAAACAGCCATAAATCATGGTAATGAATCCTACAGAGAGGAGAGAAATCCATTACACATTGCATACACAGGGCTATTACTTCAGGACTCAGTGCGCATGCTTTTGAGGGCATAAAATACAGTATTATCAAACTGCCCTATAAATGGAAAACATCCCACAATTGGGAATGGAGGGGAGAAAGCCCCCATAAACATACTATATATACTCCCCAGTATATGAGCATATTAGCGATACAAAGTTTCTTGAGGCTTGCATTTCAACCAGGGGTTTTATCAGTGTATCCCTTGGCTTTTGGAAGGGTTTCAGCGTGATTTGCTGGAGCCCTTCAAGCAAGGTGAAGTGTGTTTCTGCAGAGCAATAAAGAAGGGAAATGTGGCTATTTGTGTGTGTGCATGAATTCACAACATCTGAAGATGGTTCATGCTTTGTGGACTAAATAGATGGGCCCCGAGATGAGCAGGAATTCTGAGAACAACCTGAGCTTTCCCAGATGTGCCCGAAGCAGAAGTTTGGACTCAGTTGCACCTGCCAGGCAACCCAAGGTCAGCAAACCTGCATTTGGAAATGAAAGCGCTGGTGTTTGCCACAGTCCTCATTTGATTTCCATTTGCAAATGAGCAGGAATGATTTCTTCCACTTACCCTTGGTGATTAACTGTTGGCAATCAGTGTCCTACACACAAATGAGCCTGTCCCAGTTTCCAGCTTCAAAGACTGGACACTTGAGAACATTACCTCCTAGGTTTCTGGGTCAAGATCCAGTAACACTGCAGTTCTTGACTTGGCACCTGGCATCGGCAATGACTCTTACCCTAAGGCTCTTGTGCAATTCCAGTCCTATGTGGGGTCCTTGAAGTAGGTAGTCGTTATTTGTTGGGGGGGGGGGCTGCTGGTTGGTTCCTGTCTGCTCAGCCCCAAAATAATCACACAGAAACCATATTATTTGCAATACTGCTTGGCTAATAGCTTAAGCATATTTCTGGCTAACTCATATCCTAAACTAACCCATCTCTATTAATCTGTGTATCACCATGTGGCTATGGCTTACCAGGTAAAGTTCCATCCAGTGTCTGTCTCCAGTGGGGACTACCATGGCTTCTCCTTGACTCTACCCTTCTTCCTCCCAGCATTCAGTTTAGTTTTTCCTGCCTACCTCTACTCCCTGTGCAGGCCCAATGGTATTCACAGCATACAGAGGGGAATCCCATATCACCTCCCCTTTTCTGTTTAAATAAAAAAGAAGGTTTTAACTTTAACATAGCAAATTACATGTAGCAAATTAGGTATCAAGTAAGAATTACAGCTACAATATTTATATATACTTTATCTTTTATCATAACTAAGAAAAATTATAACTATCAACCCTTCAACTCCATCAAAGACATCAGAAGGATATAATATTACCTAGGTAAACAGAAAGTACATTGTAAGCAACTTCCAAAACTCTAGAATTGACAGAGACATCTTGCTACCTGGACAGTTATCCAAAGTTCTTCTATATTGTTGGGGGCATCCAATCTTCAGCCAACAGGCCCATAGTATCTGGCAGACTTTTCCATGAAGCAGGAAATTTCAAAGACAGCTCTGCCTATCTTGACAGTTTGCGAGTCACTTTCTTCTGTATCCTGTAGAATGTCTTGCAGACTCTTTCATGAAGCAGGAACCCTGAAGGATGGTCTCACCTTTAGGCAAGTTCAGCAGTCATTTCTCTGCGGATCCTGCATGTCCAGTTCATCAATCCAGGCAATAGCACTTTCTTGCCCAGATGGCTAACAAACTCCATAAGGAGCCTCTTCGATGTCCATCTTCCTCTTGAAGTTATTGGTGCTGCCAGGAAGAGATGTGTCTCATTGTCATGAAAAGTCTTAAGTTTTTAAACATTTTAAATGCCATATTCTGTAGTCTTTGAAAGGTTTGAAGAATATCTACCTAATTGAAATATATCTCTATATATCTAGAAAACCTAACTAACATGACTACAAGCTTGACTATTATAGATGATTATCTATTAACCTATATTTCTTAATTATACATGACATTTTTAAATGAACTGCACAATCACAATACCTTAATCAAGAGCAGAAATATACATATAACAAAATTGACCTTAAATTTGTATCAATAAACCAAGATCCATACCAATGCAAATCTTTATAGCATATCCCCCTTTAAATGTAAAGATACATGTATAGACAATATATGGGAATATGGGTGTAGTTCTCTCCATAATGCTTTCTGCTTTTTGTTGGGTGAAGTAATTTTTAGGGGTGTTCACAGTGACCTTTCATGGGGTCTTGGTGCATCAAACCATATTAGCCCGGAATGAATTCACAGGTTCTCATCCTCTGTGGAAACAAAAGAAGAACCTCTTTTCCAAAGCAACATATGCTTAAACCCAAATTCTGAAATCAAGGTACCTTTAAAATATATATGCCGATTCAGCTTAGCAGCCCATAAATGAAATATCTGTCTCTACTTACTCCTTCACAGTCAAAAATTTCAAATAAAACACAATAATATACATAACCCAGATTCTCTATATTCTACATCTTTATGTGGCTTATTTTTTTCTTGCTCCTTTTATCTATGACTGTCTGTACTCTGTCTCTTTAAAGACTTTGTTTGGGGGGCTGGAGAGATGGCTCAGAGGTTAAGAGCACTCACTGGCTGTTCTTCCAAAGGTCCCGAGTTCAATTCCCAGCAAGCACATGGTGGCTCACAACCATCCGTAATGAGATATGGTGCCCTCTTCTGACCTATAGGGATATATGTGGGCAGAATACTGTATACATAATAAATAAATCTTTTTAAAAAAGACTTTGTTTTATATTTTCCCCCAACTCTCTGTATTCTTTACAGTCTCTCTTCCAAGCCTTCATACATTTATCCAACATTGTGACCCATTTAGAGGTCTTTTATGTCTGAATCTGTCCTATTATGTATTTGTAATTCTTTATTGTCCAGGAGTACCTTTTAAAATGTTAAGTGCCCGGGCAGTGGTGGCGCACGCCTTTAATCCCAGCACTCGGGAGGCAGAGGCAGGCGGATCTCTGTGAGTTCGAGACCAGCCTGGTCTACTAGAGCCAAGACAGGCTCCAAAGTCACAGAGAAACCCTGTCTCAAAAAACCAAAATAAAATAAAATAAAATAAAATAAAATAAAATAAAATGCTAAGTGCCTCTTAAAAACTTAAGCTGCAGCATTTTTAGAGTATATATGGCCCTGCCTGCTTGCTCTGCACAGTCCAACATGGTGGAAGTCCATTCACTGCCTCTGCAAGCCATGCACATTGCCCAAGTTCCAAGTATGCAGTGGGTCTATGTCGAGCCATTGAGCAGTTTGTAACACATTGCTCACAAACCCCATTTAAATGCTCATTCTCCTGAAAGAGACTTCACCTCTGTAGCTTCCATAAAGGACACGGCTGGCTGGCTGTAGACTGCTCATATGTGAGCGTAGGTATGGGAGTGGGGAGTAATTTGGTGGTATTTATTCAAATAGCTGGGGTAAGGGTGGAGTCTGGGGAGATAGTTCAGTTGGTAAAGTGGTTGACTTTGCAAGCACAAGGACATGAGATCAATCCTCAGGACCCAAGTTATTTTGTTTTGTTTTCTGTTTGTTTATTTTAAAGCCTTGCATGTCTGTATGCCACACATTATCCTAGTACCGGGGAGACAGATAGACAGATCTCTGGGACTCATTCATTGGTCCGCCAACCAGTCAACCTACCTGGCCAGTTCCAGGTCAGTGAGAGATCCTCTACCTGCAAGAAAAGGGTGGACAGTACTTGAGGACACCTGAGTTTGTTTTCTGGCCTACACACACACACACCCCTGCATACATACATGGGGGTGGGGGGCAGAAATCCTCCTGGGAACAATCAAGGCACTTTGGTTATTTGGAAATTCTGAGACCCCCACTAACCTCACAAATCTCAGAGGAAGTTTCCCTCCACAGTAGTCTGTGGGGGACATGTGAAGAAGCAGAGCCCTCAGCTCAGAGAGTGTCCTTCAACCTTAGGAACCAGGGTTTCTCTTTCTGCTTTGTTTCCCATCTGCCCTGATGTGAGCAAGCAACCTCACACTGCTACCACCACACTGAGAGCTGCTCCAGCCATGTTCCTTCCTTCCCATGGTGGACTGTATCCTCACACTGGGAAGCAAACAGACCCTTCCTCCTTAAGCTGCATTTTATGAGTTGGTAGCTTCTATTCTCTGCTGGCTTCTGTTCTCTAGAGTTCCTGTTACCAGTGTTCAGCATCGTGCTGTGAGGAAGCCCAGGCAACCTGACTGAGAGGCCCTGGTTAACTGCCTGGTTAACCCGGTTAACCCTACCCAGCCAACAGCCCTGCAAGTGAGCTGCCCTAGGCAAATCATGAATGACACAGTGTGAAGGAGAAAGGAGAGCGATCCCTTGTCAGTACACTTTGAAGTGACCTCTCACACAGCACTAGACAATAGGTGCATGGTAGCACCTTCAGTGTCTGTTCCCCTCATTAGATGACCAGGTGACAAACTGGACCTCCTTCCCAAGTGCTGGCCACATTCTGAGAGCTCTTCTTTCCACCTCGTGTGTTTGTCCCCAAGAAAGAAACTGTGTTTAGTCAATTTCTCCAGAGGTCTCCAGTCCCCTGTGGAGGGGTACCGAACCACCCACTGACGTGCGGATGCAGGCGGCGGCGCGACTGCTTATCAGAGGTGATGATCACTTATCAGAGGTGATCACTTATCAGAGGTGATCACTTATCAGAGACGATCACTTATCAGAG
>NW_004949116.1:5151240-5165959 GCF_000317375.1 Microtus ochrogaster
GATCACTTATCAGAGGTGATCACTTATCAGAGACGATCACTTATCAGAGACGATCACTTATTAGAATGGTTTTGAAAACCTGCAGTAATGGCAAGAGATGAGGAGAATGTGGAGAAATAAAGCCATCCAGGGCTGCTGGTGGGAACGTGGGCACAGATATGCTGGAATAAGCTCGCTGCTTCCTTTAAGAGTCTTTTGGTTCTGTTTTAAATTCTTTAGGGTGTTTTGTTTGTTTTTGTGTGTTTGAGATTTGTTCTTGCTACATAGCCCAGACTGGCCTCTAACTCACAATTTTCCTTCCTTAGTCTCCTAAGTGTTTGGTAGTTCCTTTTAAAATTAAAAATGTGGCCTGGCAAGATGGTTCAGGGGCTAAAGGCATTTGCTGCCAAGCCTGATGTTAGATGGGGTAGGGGTAAGGACACTTACATGGTAAGAGAAAACCATCTCCTACAGGCTGTCCTTTGTTTTCCATGGGCACAGCAGGGGCACATCATGGGTACAGAAGGGTACACCATGGGCTAAGCAGGCGCACACCATAGGCACACAGTAAGGGTCTACCATGACCACGTCATGGGCACAACAGGGGCACATAACGAGGGGACTAGCTGTGAATGAGCTGGGATTGCTTGGAGAGTGTGAAGAGTTGGTATGGAGTGCTGAGCTAGGTGACATAGTCTCTGTATTCTTTGTGGGCCAGTGTGAGAAGCCACAAAATGCCAGGGTCCCAAGAGGCCTGGAGGGTACCTGTACCTCACCTGTCTGCCTCATCCCAAGGCACTTTGCAGTCTGCAGAGGGGATGGAAAGCCAAGTGAAGGGCAGCTTGAGTGGAACCTGAGGGCCTGGAGCTGTCCCCATCAGCCTGCAGCCTGTCACACCCCTCCTCCCTCTAGTAACAATGAGTGGTGACCCTTAAATAGCCAGGTAATTAGCTTGGGGCCAGGGGAAGTGTTTGCTGAGTCAGGTGCCACTGAAGAGACCCAGGCTGAGAAGGCAAGTCCCTTGTTCAAGGTCACATGCCGAGCCAGCCACTCATGGCAGAGGAGGCTATTAAAATTTTGACTCTTACTTTTGTGCTTCAGACTTTTGAGATCGTGGGTTTTGAACAACTCGGGGTGTCCAAACCTTGCAGGGCTTGGTTGTCCCTGAAAAAAAGCCTCTCCTCACCTCCCTGTACCCCTTTAGGAAAGATTTACTGAAGTCGAGTGAACCTTGGTTCAACCTTGTTCCCAGGTTCTAAGTGGTCGTTTCATTTAGGCATTTAACTAAAAGCCCTTTCCATAGAACCAACTCCCTCAGGCACGCTGCCAGCAATTAATGAAAGATGATAAAATAATAAAAGCAGTAATGCATTAACTGTATTATCCTTGCCCATTTGGGCAGTCCTTTTCATGATCTCCTCCCTATGGACAGGCTCCAGCAGCATTTGAGGAGCTGCTTTATTGCAGGGCTGCCACTGCATGGGCTCAGAGATGCTGCTGGGCTTCTTACACGGGGATAGGGATGCTGGACTGTTTACCCCCAGGGAGCTTAAGCACCCTCAGTAGTAGGAGGGGGCTGTACCTGCCCCCTCTACCCCCTGCCTGGCTTGGAGACTGGGCCGAGAACTCACAATGACGGATTTCTCGTTTGGACTCCCAGCTCTGAAATAAATCGGTTTGCTAATTAAGAGAAATGATGGAACAGCCTCCATCTGCAATTTACTTAAAGAACATTTCGGTCTAGAAACTGGGTGTCCCTGTGGGGAACCATGATTTCCAGGTCACCCTTCCTCGTGTGCATGCCCCAGGTACTCCCTGCCTGGGATGACAAGCTGGCAGCATGTTGGCCCCCCTTTTCTACCCAGTCACCTTTTTACTAGACGTGTATCTCACATTGCTCTCTAGGCCTAGGCCTTGTGTATTAATTGGGAAATGGCCAAATATAACACCAGTGCACTCTAAGCTCACCTGTAGTGGGGGTAGCAATGATCTAGGGAGAAATGACACCACTCTGACCAGTGGGAAAAGTTCAAGTGGTCATGTGACTCCCTCTGTCCAATGGGATAAGCATGATGTCCAGAAAAGTTCAGGCTGTGTAACTCAGTTCAAAACTCATTCAATGAATGCCCATAGCACAGGGATCGCATCTAGGGAAGTTCAGGTTCTAAGTCGTGAGATGAGATCAGAATATAGGCACGAAGTCCAGAAACTACTGCCAGCCTGACACAGAAATTCCTTTTCCATTAGGAAGTGACAGAGATGGATAGGGCTTGCATCTCTGGCACACTTTTGAGATGCTGTACCTATCCTAGGTCACCTGTCCTGGACTCCTTGTGACATGAGAAGGGTCTCTCAGCTTTCTGGTACCTGTAGCAGGCAGCATCCTCATAGATGCCCAAATATCCCTCATCAAGGATAGCGGATCTCCAGGCTCTATGCACAGTGGTCTTTCTAGGAGCCTGTAGGGGACCAAGGATTGCTCAGGGTCACAGTCTAAGCCAGTCTTTCTTTTCATTCTTTTCCCATTTAGCTTCCCCCCTAGATGCGTCAGCACCTCTGGTCCTGACCATCGTGGACCGAGCTTCCTTCACAAAGATGCTGACCTCTGGGTTCCTGATCTTAGCTTGACTAAATGTGGCCTTTTCCCAGGCTCTCCTGTGTGTTCTTACACCAGCCTCCACTTTTGGTCCCTTTGTAGGCAAGAGAGGCTCAGTCCTTGTAGCCCTCCCAGGGAACTTGTGGTGACAAAACCTAGTGACTGAGAACTGGGTAAGAAGATAGACCCCACAGAGGTACAGTGAGCACCTTTCTGTGGCTGCCCCGCTGTCGGGAGTATTAGTGTCTTGTCTACTTTTCCTCCTCTATCCTCCTGCAGTAACTTGGCTGGGTTTTCTGCACTCGTCAAAGGAAATGAGCAAGAATTCAAGTGAAAATGCCTTCGGGAGAAGCTGACTGCTGGAGCCAGGGTGTAGGATTCATTTAGGGCCCGAAGACTGGAGGAAGTCTGTTAGCTACAGGGCAGTTAGACTCTTCCTCTTTCATTTCCTTCTGGTTTGTTTGAGCCGGCAGCAGAGGGAATGCTCCTTCCCTGACTATCTCTTGCTGACTTCCTAGAAGTGGCGCCATGATGGTAGTGGGTCCAGTGTGGGTGGTCTTTGGGGTTAGAGCCTTACCAGCTGACACTTCTAGAAGGATCCTTTGAAAAGTCTCCCGACATCCTATGCTGTGCTCCAGTGCCTCTCTTCCTCAGCGTGAACAAAGAACAGAAATATCTGGACCAAAATGGGGGGACCAGCGAGGCTGGGAACAGAGGAGCTTCCAGAGAGTTGAGGTCAGACATAGAGGTCACAGGTGATGCCAGACAATCTGGGAACAGAGGCAACTCTAGAGGATAAAGGAGTAGCCAAGATCTTTCCCACCCGTTAAGTTTTTCCTCATCCACCCCACCTCACAGGCCTTCTAGAATGCCTTTTGCCCTCTGCTTAGACTCACCGTATTTGCTGGCATTCTAGACAGGCAGCTTTGTCCATTGCTCGTGACCTGACTGAGTCCTGCAGCCTCTTCCTCCCAGGTTGGCCTTTCCATTCTGTCCTTCTAGGTGGGTCGGGAGTGTATTATCTAGCCCAACAGCTGGCTGAAGTCCTCCTGACATTGGGTTTGGCCCTTAGAACAGCAAGCAGCCTCAGATGACGAAACCTGATTGCTTTGGGTCCTTCAGAGAAGATCTGACAATAGATGCCATTTTAACTGCTCCTCGGAGCATCTTCGCTCTCTGGAAGATGAGGGGCTCACAATTAGGGTTTTTGTCAAGAGAGCCAATGTTGCTTAAAGAATAAAATAGATATGTGGTGGTCAGTCACTAAGAGGCCATCTTCATTTCCATTGTATGGAAACTTGACCATTCAGGGGAACTGATTTGCAGCAGGTATGTCCCAAAATGGTGTCTGCGAATGGCTTGCTTTATTTTTATTTTTTTCCACTTTGAGCTAGGAAGAGGCCCTCATAACCTTTCAATTTAGAGCTCTCATCTCTTTCTCACTGGGACTCCAAAAGCACTGCCAGGCTGGAAGGGAACCGTCAATTAATTGTCAATTCTTCCCATTGAGCAGCTGATTAATTGGCACAATGTTATCTCTAAATCAGTGGTAATTAATTACTCAGTTCTTAATCTTGACCTTCAGAGTGCTAAAACTCTTCAAATTGCCACCACTCCTGAGGGAGGATGACGGATGTAGTGACATTCCTCCCATAATTCGCACTGTGCCTAAATTTTCTGTCTAAGGGAGAAGCAGGCACAGTGGAGCTGGGTGGAGCTGTGCTGGCCTGTCCCAGACATCAAGCGAACCTCACAGAAACTGAGCTGAAGCCCTGGAGTAGCATGCCGTCCTACCGGAGATGGATGCTTTCAGTTACTAGCCCTCTTCCTGGAACACAACACAGAATGCAATGGTTCCTTTGCGTTAGGAAGGGAAAGCAGTGCCTGCCTGCGCCCGCCTGCGCCGGCCTGTGGCTGCCTGTCCTCTGGAAAGGATTCCCATGGAAGTTCTGTCCCACTCTGGTTCTGTAGGGGTTTGAGGTCCCCAAATTGTTGTTTTCTGTTTGGAGGAGGAGTGTTCAGCCAGGCCCCCTCCTAAGAACACTCACACCTTCACTTGCCAAGTCTGGCTGAAGTGGCCACACACAAGGCTGAGCCCAGACAATCACTCAGGTCCTCCCCACCTGTGGGAGGAGAAGAGAATGTGGAGCTCATTTCAGGCTGCAGGATCTTCTGGTCTCTAGCTCTGTCTGTTCTGTGGAGTCCTCAGTGCCCATTCTGGACCCAGATCGCCGTCCTTGGGACTGGTGGGGGCGTCTCCACAGGGGCTGTGGAGGGGAGCTCAGGGAAGACAAATGACCTGTTTGCCTGAAACAGAACTCGTTTCTGATCAATACTTGGGGAGCAAGGTCAGAACAGAAACTTGGGAAAGATAGGGGAGGCCCAGGCCCTGCAGCTAGGACAGGAAGTATTTAAAGCAAAATTCAACGTTTTACACCTAAAAATATAAAGCTGTCAATTTTCATTAAGAATGAAGCAAATGAAATCCAGAGGGTGCCAAATAATTAATGACTTTTAATAACCCTAATAAATTTGGATTTCATCAAAACCACGTTGCTCGTCATCCTCGATGGCCAGCAGGATGGGAACCAGGCGGGGCGAGCACCTGTGGAAAATGATGCAGCTGACATTCTTCCCAGGTACATCAATTATCATTAAAGAGCGATAAGGATGCCAGAATGGACTGTGTTAGCACCTGATGCGGAGGCCCTCGCGATTAAGATCGGATCCATTAATTGTAACGACTGTACTTTTGTGATCCCGCAGGTAGCGCACAAACTAATTCATGGCTTTGGCAATCACGGGGGCCTTTGTTCATTAAGGAGTCTGATTTATTTCATATAAAGGAAGATGCCCAAAGTCCAACTAAGAAAGGGTCATTCAATCATCTTCTTCCAGACAGTCAGAGGCACGGGTGAAGCATATATGTCTCTGGACTCTGGATCACCTTGTAGGGGCAGATGGAGCTTGGCCACAGGTCTGTGTGCATCTAGTATGCAGCCTCTGGGGGTCTGAGGAAGAGTGCCTGCATGGGGAGAGTCATTTTAAAATAAAGTGGTTTTTTTTCTAAAAGTTTATTTTTATTTTATATGTAATGGATATTTTTGTCTGCATGTATGTCTGTGAGCCATATCCATGCAGTGCCCTAGGAGGCCAGAAAAGGGTATCAGGTCTTCTAGAACTGGAATTACAAATGATTGTGAGTCACTATACTATGGGAGCTGGGAACTGAACCCAGGTCCTCTAGAAGATCAGCAAATGCCCTTAACTTGAGCCATCGCTCTGGAACTAAAATAAAGTTACTTAATGGCATTTTGTTTTCCCCCTATTTTGGGTAGCAGTTATTCGGATTCATTGCCTTTCACTCAGGGCCCTGGACACCAGTGGGAGATACAGGAATTAGCCTCCCATTCGGCTACAAGACTCCTAATATAGCTCACCACACTTGGGTGCTGGCCTTGTTGTAGGTCAGGAGGACATGTTGAGTAGGAACAGGGTCCCCTGACTGGCCAGCCTGGTCAGTCCTCTCCTGAGAACCACAGGCAAGGAGACCTAAACAGTGGTGTCCAGGGCTCTGGGTCTCATGATGAGAAGAACATGGCTTGCCAATCTCATTCTTCAAGTCACAGAAAGTCATCAGAAATGAGTCCTGCAGATAGTGTGGGTCTTAAAACAAGGCCTGTATCTAGGAGCCATGGTGCTAAACTAGGGCAGGCAGGTTTGAGGCCACAGGGTGCTAGAAATCAAGGGCAAGGAAAGAAGGCAATCGTGGAGGAGATGTGCTGTCCCTGAAAGGGGCTGGGAGATGACTCCTGTCCTCAGAAGACAGTCCAGGACAGGAAAGGATTAGCAGAAATTAGGAAACAAGGGCTGGAGAAATGGCTCAGAGGTTGGGAGCGCTGGCTGCTCTTCCAGAGGTCGTGAGTTCAATTCCCAGCAACCATATGGTGGCTCACAACCATCTGTACTTTTACCACATGCATGCCTGGAGAATGTGGAGGCCAGAAGAGGGCATCATATCCCTCAGATGGTTGTGGACCATAATGTGGGTATTGTAAACTGAACCTGGGTCCTCTGCAAGAACAGCAAGTGCTCTTAACCACTGAGCCATTTCTCCAGCCCCATCGTCCATCAGCCCTGTTTTCTTGATAACTGAGTGGGGGTTAGAGGTGGGGATATACTCTCAAAGCAGCTTTAATTTGAATTTCTTTGTTGGATAAGGGTATTGAACATTTTTTCAAATATTTATTAGCTATTTGTATTTCTTCTTGTTTTTGTTTGTTGGGTTTTAAGTTTTTTGAGTTCTCAGAACAGCACCCTGATATCTCTGAAAGTGCCCATATGGAGCTAGAGACCTGGCACTTTCTGGGTGACACCAACCTTCAAAATGACAACTGAGACAATTCTCAAAATTAGAATAAGCCTGGTACAGTAGTACATACCTGTAACTGCAGCTCCTGGGAGCTGGAAGCAAGGGGATCAGGAGTAGAATGTCATCGTCAGCTCATAGTGAGCTGAGGCCACCCTGAACTTCATGAAACTGTCTCATACAAAAATAAATGAATGAGAAAATCGGGACAGAAATTAGAAGACTTTACTGTCCTTTTAGAGGACCAGAGTTTGGTTCCTAGCATTTATTTTGTGTGACTCACAACTGTCTATAGCTCCAGTTCCAGAGACCCAAAGCCCTTTTCTGGTTTCTGAGGGCATATCCATACACACACACACTTAAAAACAAAATATCTCAAAAGTCAACTTTGAATCTTTGTGTCAAAACCCCATTGGCAAACCTCTTTCTCTAAAAATATTTACATTATGATTCATAGCAATAGAAAAATTACAGTTATGAAGTAGTAATTTTATGGTTGGGGTCACCATAACATAAGGAACTGTATTAAAGGGTCACAGCATTAGGAAGATTGAGAACCACTGGTTTACAAGAAAGTGAGTGGGCATGAGGCACACATGTGAAGGTTAGGGTTAGCTGGAGAGCAAGACATTTGCCTACAAAGCCTAGGCCCAGGGGCCACCTGCCTATCCTAGAAGTGGCGGGCTCCTCTGCTGAAGCAGTCAGTGCCCGACTTTTAGACCATCTCCCACTTGCTGGCTTCTGGGCTTCAGATGACTCAGGGCGATAATGGAATAAAGCCCAGAAGCCAGTCACAGGCGTCCTTGGGGCCTCCATGTCATTGCTGCTAGTCAGGTGACAGGTCGGGACCATCTAGGCCCTTCCCCTCCAGCTTGCACAGATAGCTGCAATATTTCCTAAGAAGAAAGGGGTTTTGATGTGAGATTGCCCTCTGTATACTGTGAATACCATTGGTTAATAAAGAAGCTGCTTTGGGCCCATTGCAGTGCAGAACTAGCCAGGAATGCTCTAGAGTCACTGGCTGAGCAATGTTACAATTAATATAGATCAGTGATTATTTCGGGTCTGGGCGGCCGGGAATTGAATGAGCAGTCTCCCACAACAGGGTTTGGTCCTCAGTCCCAGACACTCTGAACAGATCTTCCCAGCATGCAACACTCTGCTGTGCAAAGCAGGAGGTCAGACTCTCAGGAGCTAAGGCTGAGGGGTCCCAGCTTTCCCACTGCAGACCCAAGAAGAATGTTAGTCCATTCTAGCTTGAGACAGGGCTTCTCTCTGTAGCCTTGGCTGTCCTGGAACTCACTCTGTAGACCAGGATGGCCTCAAGCTCACAGGGATCAGCCTGTCTCTGCTTCCTGAGTGCTGGGATTAAGGGCATGTCTCACTACTGCCCAGCTAGATTTCTTTTTCTATTTTTAAAAGATTATTTATTTATTATGTATGTAGTGTTCTACCTGTATGCCAGAAGAGAGCATGAAAACTCATTATAGACAGTTGTGAGCCACCATGTGGTCGCTGGGAATTGAACTCAGGACCTCTGGAAGAACAACTCTTAACCTCTGAGCATCTCTCCAGCCCCCAGCTGGATTTCTTCTTTTAAGAACCATCTATTCAGTTAATTTATTAGTTGGATGACTTCATGTTTAAATTTTGCAGTTCTTTATATGATCTGCATGTAAATCCCCTCTCTGACGTGGAGTTTGCAAAGGTTTTCTCCCATTCTGTAGGCTGTCTTTTCACGATGGTGGTCATCTCCTTTGCTGTGCAGAATGGTTTTGACTTTATGGGATCTCACTTCTCAATCCTAAGGACTGTGCCTCTGCTGCCGTGTTTTCCAGAAGGTTCTTGCCTGCACCTGTATCTTGAAGTGTCTCTCCTCAGTTTTCCTCTAGCAATTTGAACGTTTCAGACCTTACATGAAGATCCTTAATGTATTTTGAATTGATTTTTGTGCAGAGTGGGAGATCTGGACCTAGTTTCATTTTTCCACATGTAGATACTCCATTTCCCCAACACCATTTGTTGTACAGACTGTCTCCCCCCCCCCCACACACAATGTATGGATTTTTTTGAGGGGGGAGTGTTCTGCTTTTGTCTGAGACAGGGTCTCTCTAGTACTAAGTCCTGAATCTCCTAATTCACTGAGCAGATCAGGCTGTCCCTGAACTCGCAGAGATCTGCCTGCCTCTGTGTGCCACCATCCCAATTCCAGTGCATGCGTTTGACAGCTTTGTCAACTTTAGGTGGCTCTAGCTGTGTGGTTCGCTTCTAGTATTCTATTTTGTCCCATCAGCCTCCATGCGGTATCTGGGTCAGTACCATGTTGTTTTTGTTACTTTGGCTCTAATATGATTTGAGACAGGGTACTCTGATATCTCCAGCATTGCTCTTACTGCTTATGATGGATGTTTTGGGTATTTGGGGTCTTTTGTGTTCCCATATGAATTTTAGGACTTTCCCCTAGTTCTGTGAGGAATATCACTGGGATTGTGCTAAGGATTGTGTTGAAAATGTACATCACTTTTGATTTGCTGTGAGCAGGGGAGGGCTTTCCATCTTCTGGTGTCTCTATCCATTTCCTTTCTCAGTATGTTGAAGTTTTCGGTGTTGAAGTTCTATCTATCTCCCTGGGAAGGTTAATTCCTGGATGTTTTATTTCTTTTAAAGATATCGTGAGTGAGAATTCCCTGATTTATTTATTTTTTTATTGACAAATACATTATTGATATCAGGGATCTTATCATGAAGAGATGTTGAACTTGGTCCAAGGCCTTTTCTGCATTTGTGAGATGATCATGTAATTACTATCACCTACACACGTATTGCATTAAGTATTGGTTCATGCTGAATCAACCCTACATTTCTAGGATGAAAACAACCTGGTCCTATGCAGTGATATTTCATTTGTATTTTAATAAATAAAGTTTGCGTGAAGATAATAAAGTAAAACAGCGTGGGGCAGACTGTAGACATTCTTGTTCTGAGATTCCTGGAGGCCGGATTGCCATTTCAGACTGAGGTAGAGGTAAAAGCCAGTGGCTGGCTGTTCTGCTTTTCTTTTCCTTTTTTTTTTATAGGAGAAGCTAGGTGGAATTAGAATTAGGACAGGAGAATTAGAATAGAGCAGAACAATGAAGAGACCTGGCCGGAACAGCACTCATGTGAGCCTTTGCCCTCAGATTGGAGCCGTCCTAGGTTCCCTTCACTGCTTCTCACCCAGACTCTGGAAGGCAGTCTTGTGAAGCAGGCCTTCCAGACAGCCAGTACCTTCTGTCATTCTGCCATGTTACAATAGCCCAAAACTTCTGTGTCTACCTTCCATCTCCCTGTAGGCAGGCTGGAACAGCTTATGAGTGTTACTGTATCTGGATTTTTTAAATTTGTATTTGTATGGGTGCTTGGCTTTTATGTATAACTGTGTACTACATATCATGGTGCCCCAGAAGGGCAGAAGGTACTGGAGAGTCCCTGTCAAATGGAGCTGCCATGTGGGTGCCAGTAATGAACCTGGGGCATCTGGAAGAGCAGCCAATGCTCTTAACTACTGAACCATCTCTCTAGCCCTCCACATCTGGTTTTTGTTGTTGTTGGTGGTGGTTTTTTTAAAAAAGATTTATTTATTTTTTTACGTATACAATGTTCTGCCTGCATGTTTGCCTGCAGACCAGAAGAGGGCACAGATAGTTGTGAGCCACCATGTGGTTGCTGGGAATTGAACTCAGGACCTCTGGAAGAGCAGCTAGTGCTCTTAACCTCTGAGCCATCTCTACAGTCCCCTGTTTTGCTTTTCTGACCTTCAAGTTGAACCTCAATATCTGTCTCTGGGTTTTTATTAATAGTGCTACAGTCCTGGTGTGTGATCTTAATGTATTCTTAAATTCTATTTTCAAGTATTTTATTGAGGATTTTTGTATCTATGTTTGTCAGGAAAAGACATCACTGAATTTTTTAAGATTATCTTTGTTTTTTTCAAGATTTCTGAAAAAAAAAGATTTCTTTTTGTTCATTTTTGACTTTACTGGAATTCACTGAGACCAGACTAGTCTCAGATTATAGAGAGATCTGCTTGCCTTTGCCTCTAGAGTGCTGGGATTAAAGGTTTGTGTCACTATGCTCAACAAGATTTCTATTATTTATTTACTTATTCTGTCTGTCTGTCTGTCTGTCTGTCTGTCTGTCTGTCTCTCTCTCTGTGTGTGTGTGTGTGTGTGTGAGAGAGAGAGAGACAGAGACAGAGAGAGAGAGACAGAGAGAGAGACGGAGACAGAGACAGAGACAGAGAGAGAGAGACAGAGACAGAGACAGAGACAGAGACAGAGAGAAACAGTGCCCTCAGAGGCCAAAAGAGAGCATTGGATCCACTGGAGCTGGAATTACAGGGGATTGTGAGCTGTCTGACATTGGTGCTGGGAACCAAATTCAGGTCTTCTGTAAGAGCAGTGCATGCTCTTAACTGGTGAGCTGTCTCTCTAGCCCCACTACTAAACAATTTTGACGTATCATTATTAACTACAGCAACGTACTGTACAGCAAATCTTTCCAATGACTTGTTTTCGAAGAGACCAGCTCCTTTGTCCTTGAACACACGTTGTACTGGTGTGAGAAGTCAGTGGGGTAAGGTTCAGGCTCCATTTTGAGTGCTACCAAGGTAGTGTCATCTGCCTGGTTCACTGATCACTCCAAGATCCTGTTAGGTTACCATGGAGACAAGGAGAGACTCTGGTTCATGATTTTAATCATTCCTTTCTTTGTTTATTGATGAAGCAGTTCTGTGGAAAAGTACATCCCTTAATGTAGGGTCTAATTCATACGAGACAATTTAGGATCTCTGCTTGTTAGTTCATGGCTGGCTCCACACCCCTGCTTTGAAATACCAACCTGCTTCCTGAGCATCCTCAATGCTTCCAGCTATGAAGAGAGTGTTTGGGGATGAGGGATGGGACAGAGGAGAGAAACAACAAGGAAGACTCTCCTCTCCAACACCAGCCACTGTGAGGAGCCATGCACCCAGCACTGGAATGGCAGGTAACACAGCAAGAGGTTGGCCATTAAGGCACAGACAAGATTATGAGCCCCTCCCACCTCAAACACATCCTGCTTGGCTTCCTGAGGGGCTATGATTACAGGTGTGAACCCCATGTTCAGCTTGGTGAGATATTTCTAGGTCCTTGTAATTGCATCAGCAAATATCTATTGCCAACCTGCTAGAGATGAGCAGCTCAGAGGGAAGTGGGGAATAGGATGCCAATGCATAAAATCAGAAGAGGCATGTGCATTTTCAAGATGCGAAAGAAGACATGAATTTTGAAGGAAGACGAAGACACCTGGTCATCAGCAGGACCACGAGTCCTCCTGAACACAGCAATCATGTCACTGACCCTAAAAAGAAATTCATTTTCAGAAATTATTTTTAAAAGCTTGAGCCTTTCCAGCAGTCTTAAAGCATAAATCATGCCTTTCATGAAGACCAATAAAACACTCAGCCCTGTAGATGAGATGAAATCAAGACAGGTTCAGTCTGCAGCTCAGCCCTGAGACAGGCTGCAGCAGTGCCTTCGCACCCACCTGGCTGTCACCCTCTCTACCCACTGCATAGGTGGCCTTCCAGTGTAGCACACCTTCTGTTGGAGCAGGTCTCCCCTCACTGACAGATACTGCAGGCCGTGTGTTCAGAGCCAGAATCCAACAACTCATTTTACTCACAGGAGCGGCTTCACTTGGCGTTCTTCTATGTTCTGATCAAGCTAGCATGACCGAGTGCTGACCATGATTCCACACAATCCAAGTCCCATGTTACAGTTGTTGGAAGAGTAGCCTGCTATACCTGATGGGGCCCAAATGATCATGAGTCAGCAAGTAGATTTTAGGAATTGAACCTGGATCCTCTAGAAGAGCAGCCAGTGCTCTTACCTCCTGACCCATCCCTCCAGCTCCCAAAGATAGGGTCTCATATATAAAAGTTATTTAAGAAACCCTTATTTGAATAGTGGTGGTTATGTTTTTAATCCCAGAACTTGGAAGGCAGAGGCACATGGATCTCTGTGAGTTCAAGGCCAGCCTGGTCTACAGAGTGAGCTCCAAGACAACCAGCGCTATTCCACAGAGAAACTCTGTCTCTAAAAAACAAAAGAAAAATAAGAAACGCTCAGCTCCAGTGCACACTTAGAAAAGCAGACTAAAAATCGGCACACAGAATCACCAGTCTTTTAGATATCAACAATGCTCTTGCCAGGAAAGAAATCAGGGAACTCCCACTCATGATATTTTTAAAAGAAATAAAACATCCAGGAATTAACCTTCCCAGGGAGATAGATAGAACTTCAACACCGAAAACTTCAACATACTGAGAAAGGAAATGGATAGAGACACCAGAAGATGGAAAGCCCTCCCCTGCTCACAGCAAATCAAAAGTGATGTACATTTTCAACACAATCCTTAACACAATCCCAGTGATATTCCTCACAGAACTAGGGGAAAGTCCTAAAATTCATATGGGAACACAAAAGACCCCAAATACCCAAAACATCCATCATAAGCAGTAAGAGCAATGCTGGAGATATCAGAGTACCCTGTCTCAAATCATATTAGAGCCAAAGTAACAAAAACAACATGGTACTGACCCAGATACCGCATGGAGGCTGATGGGACAAAATAGAATACTAGAAGCGAACCACACAGCTAGAGCCACCTAAAGTTGACAAAGCTGTCAAACGCATGCACTGGAATTGGGATGGTGGCACACAGAGGCAGGCAGATCTCTGCGAGTTCAGGGACAGCCTGATCTGCTCAGTGAATTAGGAGATTCAGGACTTAGTACTAGAGAGACCCTGTCTCAGACAAAAGCAGAACACTCCCCCCTCAAAAAAATCCATACATTGTGTGTGGGGGGGGGGGAGACAGTCTGTACAACAAATGGTGTTGGGGAAATGGAGTATCTACATGTGGAAAAATGAAACTAGGTCCAGATCTCCCACTCTGCACAAAAATCAATTCAAAATACATTAAGGATCTTCATGTAAGGTCTGAAACGTTCAAATTGCTAGAGGAAAACTGAGGAGAGACACTTCAAGATACAGGTGCAGGCAAGAACCTTCTGGAAAACACGGCAGCAGAGGCACAGTCCTTAGGATTGAGAAGTGAGATCCCATAAAGTCAAAACCATTCTGCACAGCAAAGGAGATGACCACCATCGTGAAAAGACAGCCTACAGAATGGGAGAAAACCTTTGCAAACTCCACGTCAGAGAGGGGATTTACATGCAGATCATATAAAGAACTGCAAAATTTAAACATGAAGTCATCCAACTAATAAATTAACTGAATAGATGGTTCTTAAAAGAAGAAATCCAGCTGTACAGTGGTGGCACATGCCTTTGATCCCAGCACTTAGGAACCAGAGGCAGGCGGATCCCTGTGAGTTTGAAGCCAGCTTGGTCTATAGAGTGAGCTCCAGGACAGCCAAGTCTACATAGAGAAACCCTGTCTGGGAAAAAAACAGCTACAATAGCAAACAAGCAAACAAACAAAACAGGAAGAATTACAGCCAGGCGGTGGTGGCACACGCCTTTAATCTCAGCATTCAGGAGGCAGAGGCAGACGGATCTCTGTGAGTTCCAGGCCAGTCTGGTCTATAAGAGCTAGTTCCGGGACAGGCTCCAAAGCTACAGAGAAACCCTGTCTTGAAAAAAAACTAAACAAATAACAACAAAATAACAAAGGAAAAGAATCTTTGTGTTCATTCGGGAGACCTCCATGATGGAAGAGACTATGCTTCCC
>NW_004949116.1:5166059-5174558 GCF_000317375.1 Microtus ochrogaster
AAAAAAAAAAAAAAAAAAAAAAAAAAAAAAAAAAAAAAAAAGAAGAAGAAGAAGAAGAATTACAAATAGCTAATAAATATTTGAAAAAAATGTTCAACATCTTTATCCACCAAAGAAATTCAAATTAAAGCTTCTTTGAGAGTATATCCCCACCTCTAAATCCCTCTTAGAATGGCTGTTATCAAGAAAACAAGGCTGATGGATGATGGGGCTGGAGAAATGGCTCAGCGGTTAAGAGCACTTGCTGTTCTTGTAGAGGACCCAGGTTCAGTTTATAATACCCACATTAAGGTTCACAACCATCTGTAACTCCAATTCCGGGGATATGATGCCCTCTTCTGGCCTCCACATTCTCCAGGCATGCATGTGATACAGATACAGACATATATGAAGGTGAAATACTCATACACAAAAGTAAAAATAAATCTTAAAAAGAAAAACAGGGCTGGTAAAATGGTTCAGCAGCAGGTAGAGGTATCCGTCAGGAGGCCTAATTCTCTGGGTTTCATCCCTGAGATGCATTTGGTGGATAGAGAGGACCAACTCCTGCAAGTTGTCCTTTGACCCCCACACACATGTGCATGTGTGCATGCATATCATGTAACACACAAACTGAACTTTTAAAATAAATAAGAAAACAAAAAATGGGGTGGGAGGTCATAGCTCATTTGGTAGAGGAGTGGCCTAGCATTCATAAAGCTTTGGGTTAACCCAGATAAACCTGGTGTGGTGGTACATACCTGTCATCCCAGCACTGGAGAGGTAGAGGCAGGACGATAAGAAGTTCAAAACCAGTTTGGATTACCTGAGATTACCAGCTCATATAAAATAAACCTTTAAAATACACACACAGTGCCAGGTAGTGGTGGTACACGCCTTTAATCCCAATACTCGGGAGGCAGAGTCAGGTGAGTCTGTGAGTGTGAGGCCAGCCTGGTTTACAGAGTGAGTTGAAGGACAGTCAAGACTACACAGAGACACCTTGTCTTAAAAAACAAACAACAACAACAACAAAAGCACTCACACACCTCAAAACGTAATGGTCTATTCCATTTTGAGGGTACATACACCAAGGGTTCTAGGTCATACTACAGAGGGACTTGTGCGTTCATGCTGTCCAGGAAATGCAACAGCCTATTTGTCCATCCGCACATGAACGGACATTCATTAGAAGAAAATATGGTATACAGACACAATGGAGTTTTTCAATGGTTTAAAAAAAAATGAAATCTTGGCATTTGTAGGAAAATAGACTGAACTAGAGAGAGTATTGTGTTAAATAAAAAAAAAGCCAGACTCAAAAAGACAAACACTTATGTTTTCTACAGTATGTGGGATTTAGAGTTAAGTGTGTATGTGACAGTGGTGGAAAGGGGGACATGAGGTGTAAGAAAAGCCACAAAAGGATAAGCAAGGGAAATAGGATAATAGAATTCATGTAAAGTGGAACCAGAAGTAGAGAAAGGGAAGCAGTAGGCGTAGGGCAGAAGGGTGGGGCAGCCATGTGGGAGGGGGGATAAGAACAAAGGAGACTACTGGATATGTAAAAATCATAACAAAATCCATAACTTTGCCTGCTAGCCTAAAAATTTAATCTAAGAGAAAAGTTATTTAGGAAAAAAAATTAAGTGATGTGACCGGTTTCTACTCACTTCCAGATCGACAACTAAGACAGAGAATCAGGGATACTGGACCTAGGCAAGACACCCTCCACAAAGAGGACCACTACCAGACCTAAAGAGCAGAGCGGACCCAGAACTCTAGCCAGGAGCATGGGGCTTGTAACAGAATAAAGAAACTCGAGACTGCAGTGGGTGGAGGAGGAGCCAGGGCAGGATACTGGGTCTGCCTCCCAGCCCTGAAGAGTCGGGGGTGGGGAAGATGATTCTACAAGCACAGAGAGTCATCAGGATATTGCTGTGTGGGAGAAGGGTAGGAACCTCCACTGTCTGGGTGATTGTGCCTGCTTCTTTTTGCCCGCATGTTCTCATCTGTAAATTGAGGGCCTGAGTAGGCCCCCGGTCATCAATCTTTGTTCTGTTCAGCACTGATACGTGTGTCTGTCTCTGTTGCTCAGGAGCAGATCAAAGCAATCACATTCCGTCAGGAAAACTGCAATCACAAACTTGCTGACCAAGTGTAGTTGGGGAGATGAGCCTCAGATGGGTAAGGAGACTTGTGTCTGGTGACAGGTGACAGCAAGTTTATGATTGCACTGCTTTCTGTGTAGATGAGACTGTAAACCTAGATTCCAGGGCGTGATTACTGGACCTAGGTTTGCCATCTAAAGCTATTAACTATCAATATTACATAAAGATTTACTTATACAGTATTGTGTTTTCAAGTCAGAGGTCATATTCTTTTTATAAAAGTTTTATTTTTATGGGGCTGGAGAGATGACTCTACAGTTAAAAGCACTGGCTTCTCTTCCAGAAGACCTGGATTCAGTTCCCAGAATCCACAGTTGGCTCACAGTCATCTGTAACTTCAGTTTTTGGGGATAAAACACCTTCTTCTGGCCTTCATGGCACCAGGCATGGTACACAGACATACATGCAGACAGAATATTCATACACATAAGTCTAAAAGCTATTTAAAGATTCACATTTACTCATATTTACCATTGTGTGTGTGTGTGTGTGTGTGTGTGTGTGTGTGTGTGTGTGTGTGTGTATGCAATGTGTTCACAGTTGCCTGAGAAGTCCAGAAGGTGCTGGATCCCTTGAAGCTGGAGTTGTAGGTGGTTGTGAGCTACCTGGAATGGGTGCTCTACAAGAGCCCCAACTGCTCTTCACCTCCACACCGTTTCTCCAGCTCCCAGGGCTCATGCTCTTAAACAGATGGCGAAGACACAATCTACAAGTTCAAGAGGAAAGAGCCAGAGAAACTGCTGTAGTTCAGCTTTGGGAAGGTCCATGAATTAAGGCCTAGTTCCTAGGGCCCTACTTTTGGAAGGAGAGGTGGACCTAGTGGAAGGAAATGAGGTCATTTGAGTATGCCTTCAATTAGACCAGGGAAACCCAGACACTCTGCTGTCTGGCTTGTGATTTGAGCACTCTCTCTGATACACGCTCTCACCATTCCCACCCACTGCCCCCACAGTAGGCACAGTTAATGGACTTTGGAGTTTGAATCTTTAAACTGAGAGCTAATTAAACTTTTTCTCTTTAATTGCTTCAGGTACTTTATTGTAGCAATGCATAGTCGACTAACACAGAAGCCTATGTTGATTTGCACTGAGCTATTCTTCTCGTGATCATTTTTCTTATTGGAGTATGTATGTGTTTGTGTGTGTGTGCACATGTGCATTCAAGTGCTTGTGCACGTGTGGTTGTATGTGTGAAAGCCAGAACTCAAGATTGAAGTGTCTGCCTCAACCACTGTCCAGCTTGTCGAGTCAGGGTCACTCACTGGCCTCTTGGCAGAGGATGCAGGTCAGTTCTGCATCTAGGACACTGCTTATGCTGGTTAGGTTTTGTCAATTGGACACAAACTGAGTCACCTAGGAAGAAGAGGGTACCTCCATCAGACTGGTAGTGGGCATCTCTGGTGCATTTTACTGATAGTTGATGTGGGAGGGCCCAGCCCGTTGTGGGTGGCCTTACCCCTGGGCAGAGGGTCCTGATGACATATTGTTATCTGATTCAAACATAGATACCTTAAACAGACTGTTTGAAGAAATACAGATACTGTTACCCAAATGGGGATTACAAATTGCTCCTGAAAAGATTCAGAAGGGAGATTCTGTTAATTATTTAGGTTATAGAATAGGTTTGCAAAAAATTAAGACACAAAAGGCACAAATTCGGAGAGATCGCCTATGGACTCTTAATGACTTTCAAAGACTGTTAGGAGACATTTCCAGTCTACGACCAGCTATCAGGATAACACCTGATCTAATAATTCATTTGAACAAAACCTTGGATGGTGATAAAGATTTAAACAGTCCCAGAGAATTAACAGCTGAAGCAGAAAAGGAACTGACAATGACTGAGGAGAAATTACAACAGACACATGTGGACAGAGTGAATCCAGAGCTCAACTGTATTCTCGTCATATTACCATCAAAAATTTCTCCTACAGGAATTTTAATGCAGAGAGATGATATTATCTTGGAATGGATCTTTTTACCACATAAACCAAGTAAGAAACTGAAAACTTATGTGGTAAAAGTCTCTGAGTTCATTATAAAAGGCAAGCTGAGACTTCGTCAACCAGCAGAAATTATAGTGCCTTTCACTGCTGATGAACTAAGGAAATTATGGGAAGATAATGAACCATGGCAAAGAGCTTGTGCTAATTTTTTGGGAGACATTAATAACAACTATCCAAAAAGCAAGCGGCTTAACTTCATAAAGAGAACTTCTTGGATCCTTCCTCGAATCGTCCGTGATGCTCCAATAACTGGAGCCCGTACATTCTATACTGATGCCAATAAATCAGGGAAGGCAGGTTACAAATCAGAAGACTTGGGTAAGGTGGAACAAAGTCCTTATGATTCTGTCCAGAAGGCAGAATTATATGCCATTCTTATGGTACTAAGAGATTTTAAAGAACCTATTAATATAGTTACTGATTCACAATACGCAGAAAGAGTTATTTTACATATTGAAACTGCTGAATTTATACCTGATACAGAACTAACCTCATTGTTTATCCAGGTTCAAGATTTGAAAGCAAGCTGAGCAAACCACAAGGAACAAGCTAGTAAACAGTTTTCCCCCATGCTCTCTGCTTCAGTTTCTGCCTTCAGATTCCTGCATGACTTCCCCTGATGACGAATGGACTGTAATCTGTAAGCCAAACAATCCATTCCTTCCCAGGTTGCTTCTGCAACAGAGAAGTAAAGTCAGGCACTGCGGGTACTGGCAATCCATCTGAGGCCCTCCCACTAGCCCTGGAAGCATTTTTCCAGCTGGCCTATCTACCAGCTCACATCTTGGTTTTTGGGAGGAGGGGACAAGGGCTGGAGGTTAGTTTGAGACAGGGTTTCATGAGGAAGCATAGGCTGACCTTGATCACATTAGGTAGCTAAGGATGATTTTGAACTTCTAATCCCCTTATCTCCTCCTGCCAAGAACTGGAATTATAATTATTATTGTCCCTCCACTCTTGGCATTTTTAGTTTTTATTATTTCTTGGCTATGGTTATTCATTAAAACATTGTCATGGGCCAGGTGGCTGTGGCACATAACTGTGATCCCAGCACTAGGGAGTCAGAGGCAGGTGGATCTTTGTCAGCTCAAGGCCAGCCTGCTCTACAGAACTAGTTCCAGGAACAGCCAGACATGTTACCCAGGGAAACATTGTCTTGAAAAACCAAAAAAGAAAAGAAAGGAATTTTGCCAGAACACTTTAATTGTATTTGACTTGTAAGTGTGTGTCCCAAAGAACTGAGAGGCAGGACTCCAGCAGATGCTTGTCCGCTGAACCCTGGCAGGAGGTAACTCAAGTGTGTATCAACAGATGACCGGACAGGCAGAGTGGCATGCCCGTACATAGTGAAATGATTCAGTGTGAAGAGGAAAGGGGACTCTGAAACACACAACAACACAGGTGAATTCTGGAAACACGATGATGGAAATAAGGCAGCCATGTATTAAATAAAGCAGAAATAAGGGTCAAATTCTGCATAATTACACATTCATAGGATACCCAGGGTGGGTCAAGTTTAAAGACTGGAAGTTTCTGCCACTGGTGGGAGGAAGACTGGGGAGCTCATGTTTGGCAGAGAGCTACAGTTTGGGAAGAGAGAACTGTCCTAGAGATGTATGATGGGGACAGGGTACAGCAATGTGACTATACACAATGCTTCCTCTGAGCTGCGCAGGAAAAATGGTGAAAATGCAGCCAGGTGTGGTGGTGGTGGTGGTGGTGGTGGTGGTGGTGTGCTTGTTGCCCCAGCTGCCTGGGAGGCTGGCACAAGATCACTTCGAGGCCAGCAAGAGTGGTGTTTGTGCAGGAACCTCACTGGGGCAGTACCCCACTGGTCTGAATCTCATTTTCATTTTCTTGCTGGACTTACAGCTTTTCCAGGATGTGTTCAGTTCCCTGGGCTGTTCGAGGACAACTCCATGGAGGAACTGGCATCTTAGCCTCTCTAGGTCTCCCAAGAAAGATTGCACTTATCCATTTGAAAATTAAGGGAAGCCAGAAGGCAAAAGCCATAATGAAGGCACTGAACTGGGAGTGGTTGCTCATTGGCAGGTGGTGCCTCTTGCTGTGTGGGCATCAACCTTACTTTTAGCCAAATCAGCATATCATGGCACATCAATATTGCTGTTTTTAATTGTAATGATTTGGTAGCTTGCTTTATTTTCAATTTGCAAATTATTTGACTTTTATGTTTGCAAGGGGCCTTTAAACACCAGTTTATACGCAACTTCATATTTATATGAAAGTGTCCCTTTCCACTGGGCGGTGGGGGCACATACCTTTAATCCCAACATCGGGAGGCAGAGGCAGGTGGATCTCTATGATTTCAAGGCCAGCCTGATCTAGAGAAAAAGTTCCAGGGCAGACTCCAAAACTACAGAGAAACTGTGTCTCAAGAAAAAAAGAAAGAAAGAAAAGAAAAGAAAAAAGAATAGGGGTCCGGAGAGATGGTTCAGCAGTTAAGAGCACTGACTGTTCTTCCAGGAACTGGGTTCAATTCCAGTACCCACATGGCAGATCACAACTGTCTGTAACTTCAGTTCCAGGGAATCCAACACCCATGGCAAATACCAATGCATTTAAAATAAAAATAAATTTTAAAAAGAATAAAAGTAAGAGACAAAAGGGATTTTTTTAAAAAAATAGCAAATCACCAGAGAGCAACGAGGAATTCTCCCTTCCCATGTGATCTAGCAGACAAGGCAGCTGTGTCCCCAGGTTCTCCAGGCTGCGCTGTTAGGAGCCAATTTCCTCCTAAAATCATTCCAGGAACCATCACCCTGGGGAGTCTACAGAGAACCCCACACCCATAATTGTGTTAGGAATCGTTCTATTGACAGAGCCTACCCCACACCCAAATTGGCTGATGGAGAGCTATCTGTTAGCGGAACCCACCCCACATTCCAAACTAGGGAACTAGGTGTGTCAACTTGTGACTTCTTGGCCCAAACTACCTAGGGAACTAGGTGTGGCAACTCGCGACTTCCTGGCCTACAGTGACCTTACTGAAGATAACCTCCTGGCTACGTGACCAACGTGAACCACGTGGCAAGAGCTCAGACCCCTGTGCCCATCCCCCAACTCCTTACCATATATAAAGCTGTACCCCATCTCTAATAAACGGAGGCTTTGACAAGAACCCCCCTCACTTAGCCTCCTTCCTCTTTTCTAGCCCATTTATCTTACAGATAGTTCCTCTCCGTGACCCTGGAATAGCTGAACTGCCCGGCGGGTTACTAACTCTAGACTGAGTAACCCGTCAAGGCAATCAACACTGTGCCTCACTGTCCATGTGAAGAGTTAAGGAGGAATCAATGCATAATCTGTGGCAAGGGTCCCCTATTTTCTTATGATTCATTAAGCCCCAGGCAGCAGTATGTGGCCTTGGGACGGGTTTGCAATGGGCTCATGATCCCATGGGAAGACACAATGCAGGAAGACATATCTGGACCTTCTTCCTGGAGTATGTAGGTGAGACCACAGCTGCCGTGTTACAGACCTGAGGAGCAGGTGAGGACAGGAGGGAACACGGATGCAGCCTTTGCGGCTATCTCTCCTGCTGGAGTTCCTTAGTCCCTTTGTGAAGGTCTTTCTGCTGCACAGGCCAAACCAACAAGTCAGTTGCATAAAAAAACAAGAATTTGAGAAAAGTGATAGGGCTAGCTGGTCACTGCTCCATCAGCTTCAGCTGGGGGCTCTCAGACCCTAGGCTGGACTCCTCAGAAAGCCCATCTACCTCCTGCTGGGTGATCCCTGTGGGTGACAAGGATTTAATCCCAGCACCGGGGAGGCAGAGACAGGTGGATCACTGGGAATTTGAGGCCAGCCTGGTCTACAGAGGGAGTTCCAGGACATCTAGGGCTGCTACACAGAGAAACCCTGTCTCGAAAAAAATTAATAATAATAATTAATAAAATAGCCGGGCGGTGGTGGCGCATGCCTTTAATCCCAGGACTCGGGAAGCAGAGGCAGGAGGATCTTTGAGAGTTCGAGGCCAGCCTGGTCTACAAGAGCTAGTTCCAGGACAGGCACCAAAAACTACAGAGAAACCCTGTCTTGAAAATCCAAAATAAATAAATAAAGAATAAAATAAAATTGTAGGGTTAAGCCAGCCCCTTTAGGGGGCGGGTTTGCCTCTGGCGAATGGGTACGGATAAACCGGGCGCGCGGGAGGCGGCTCATCCCTTTTCCTGCCTCCTGTGAAACGGCTACGTGGGAACCTCGGTTCTGTAAGTTTATTTAAACATTAAAGCTGTATATATTCTTTAATATCTGCCTTGCATTTATTTACGCCGATACATTTGGCGCCTACCCCGTGGGGCTTTGAGGATACCAGCCCCAAAT
>NW_004949116.1:5180695-5182413 GCF_000317375.1 Microtus ochrogaster
GAGACTTTGGGTGATTGCCCAGGTAGTCAGTTGTCTCTGTCATTTGTTGTACATTTTGGATATCTCTCATTTGTTAAGTAATATTTATTCCCTTCTCAGATCTTTGATGGAGTTGAAGATTATTTAATTGTAGTTACTCTCTACATTATTTAGACTCCTTGAGATATAATGTCTAGCAAAACTTTTGTTCTCAATATTGTTTGTTATATTTATCATTTGTTATTATTGTTTATAGTTATATTTGGTTTAGTTCTGTCTTATTTAGACAAAAGGGGGAGATGTAGGGTTAAGCCAGCCCCTTTAGGGGGTGGGTTTGCCTCCGGCGAATGGGTACGGATAAACCAGCCACGCGGGAGGCTGCTCGTCCCTTTTCCTGCCTCCTGTGAAACGGCTACGCGGGAACCTCCGTTCTGTAAGTTTATTTAAACATTAAAGCTGTATATATTCTTTAATATCTGCCTTGCATTTATTTACGCCGATACATAAAATAAAAAATTTCTCCAGCACAGATTTTCCTCTGAGCTCCTAGGGCAGTGGTTCTCACCCACCCTAATGTTGGAGTGGTGACTCAGTCATAGAATTATCTGATACTCGGGATATCTGATATGTGGCCTCAAAGGGGTCTTGACTGGCAGGTTGAGCATGTTGCTCACTGCCACCTGACCTAATCTTGGCATCCCCTTGGAAGTGATTACCCCTTATCTCCTCTCATAGTGCTGCCCACAGAAGCAGGTTCAAGTGTCTTACTGGAGAATCTTAACCACTTCTCAGTGGAGATGAAGTTCTGCAAGAAAGTATCAGACTGGACAACTTCCCATGCCTACGTTGAGGAGGAAATGGTGTAGTGGGTAGCTCACAAAATCCTTGTTAGGGAGAGAAAGAAAACCACTGTTTGTACTGATAAAGGATTTTCCTTTCTTTTTAAAATACACCTCTTTTTTATTGTTGTTGTTTAGGTTTTTTTGTTTTGTTTTAAAACAGGGTTTCTTTGTATAGCACTGGCTGTCCTGGAACTCACTTTATAGACAAGGCTGGCCTTGAACTTACAAAGATCCACTTGCCTCTGCTTCCTGATTGTTATGATTAAAGGCGCGCACCACCACCGCCTGGCTTATTTTTAATGACTTATTTTTATGTGCGTTTGGCGTTTTGCCCTCATGTATATCTGTCTAAGGGTGTCAGATCCCCTGGAACTGGAGTTACAGACAACTGTGAGCTGCCATGTGGGTGCTGGAAAACCAGGTCATCTGGAAAAGCTATCTGTACTGCTGAGATATCTCTCCAGCCCAAGGGTTTTCTTCTTATCCTTCCCGCCCTATTGTCTGTCTCAGACAAGGTTTCAGGCTAGTCTCAGACTCATTCTATAGCATAGGATGACCTTGAACTTCTGATCCTTCTGCACCTACTTCCTGAGAGCTGGGATTACAGGCTTGCTTCATTATACTCAGTCTGTATGGTTTAGGGGTTAGAGTTCAGAGCTTTGTGCTGGGCAAACACTGCACCAACTGAGCCCCAGCCTCAGCCCTAGTAAATGATTTTTTTTCACTTCACCTTTGAGCCAAAAATGCAATTAAGAAATAATGAAGTTGATCCTTAGGTAGGGAGTGGAAAGAAAATGTGTGATGACAGCCGGGACTAGGATGTGGGGTGTAATAAGTCTCAGTGTGAGGACAGCCGGGACTGGGATGTGGGGTGTAATAAGTCTCAGTGTGAGGACA
>NW_004949116.1:5182513-5188812 GCF_000317375.1 Microtus ochrogaster
ATGTGGGGTGTAATAAGTCTCACTTCTCTGTCTAACCCTTCATAGACTGGTAAAGCAATTGAATGAGACAATAAAAAAGGGAAAGTATTGAGTATTTTTTAAGATGTGAAGTTCTTTCCAAATGATGACCATTGTCCAATTCAGTATTTTAAAAGTCAAAACCAAACTGGGAATGCCAATTATACAAGTCCAGATGACGTCTCCTGGCTGGTCCTCATGCCGGGGGTGATAGGCAGAGGGGCCTTGATGCTTCTGCAGGAAAGGGTGCAGATGCAGCCAGAGATGTTGGTGCTTTGTTTTCAGGTTGGGGAATGGCACATCAGAACTTCCTATTTTATCTTTCTAATCATTGTGTATCTAAAGTATTTAATTATAAATTGGAAAAAAATCAATCCTGGCCCTGGCTTTCTAGATAGTTTATTAATGGCATTTACTAGTGAGAATTCCAGTAGGATTCCTTCCTACTGACTGAGAAGTTTCTAGGGTGTTGGTGCTGTTAGTTAGGGCGTTAAGCAGTCAGTCTGTGGTTCAACATTCACAGTGGGTACATATAGGTCTGTGTGAGTCTCTGACACTCACGGTGGTTCATATAGGCCTGTGTGGGTCTCTGACATCACAGTGGGTTCATGTAGGCCTGTTTGGGTCTCTGGGTGTGAGATGATTCTGTTTTCTCCTCTCAGACCTCAAAGGCTTTACTTCCTTATCTTCCCATGGTTGTGTGTTTCTAGTGAATATGAGACAAATTTTGGCAAAAGTCCGAACACAAAAGCTTGGCATCCTGCTTCTAGCCAAAGCATCCCCGTAGCTCATAGTGTTCTTGTCCCTGTGTGGAGAGTGGGTGCCTGTGAAGGTGGTCGAGCCCCCAGATCCAGGCAGTTGGAGCTCCTGTGCCCATGTGACAGTCAACTGGCACGAAGAGTCATCCAGCCTCATAGCAGGGTCCTTGTGAAGACCAGACAAGCTGTCATGATTCTGAGTAGCCGTAGTTTGTGCCTAGACTTGACTTAGTGGGTCCTAACAGTTTCCTGTCGCACGACCCCTAGAATCACCTCCTGGCTCTCAGGTTCTCACACACTGCATATTCTCCAGGGCAAGGAACCCAGAGAGGAAGCACACAGATCTGCAACCTGCATGATAATGATTGAACACTACTAAATCTGTGGTTCTTCCGCTCCTTAGATACAGGTTCTTAAACTGAATCCCTGCTTCAGGAAAGCACTAGGCCTCATCCTTGGGGGTGTTAGAAAGTTTGTGGGCATGTTTTAAATGTCTACCAGATCCATGTACTTAGATTTAACTGTTAGGAATATTCTTAAGATGAGCCTCTCTGCCAATGCAAATAATTCCAATCAGACCAAATTAGACCAAATCAATGCCCATGTTTACTGCAGCTCCCAGGTGGCCGGGAAAGTATGGCGGGGGGGGGGTACATAAAACCCAAAGACCATGTGTTCTTTTTCTTGGTAGCAGCCTAAATAGTCTGTGGGAGTGGTCCTGATCCTCCCTGGGAGGGGTCAGCGCTTGGCGGGCTTTTCCGGAGGGGGAGTCCAGACCAAGGCAACTCCCAGGGGGAGGGGGCTTGAGATGGAGCTTTCTGTTCCATTGGTGCTCCATTGGCACCCCAAGGATGAATGCCAGGAGTTGGGGTGACACTTCCAATCATCCCTGACTCCTTGGATATAGGGATGTCAGAGGGCTGGGGTCTCACTTTCAATCAAACATTAACTATATACACAAACTGTCAAGCATTAAACTGGCCTCCTTAACAAACTAGAAACAGGTTATCATCTTGGGGAACACTCAAAGGGCAGGACCCAGGGACACCTGATGCATTCACAGTGCTGCCTGAGGCTTGAACCTCAATTGGGAAAATGCCTCCAGAAGATCAGACTGTAGTCAGACATGCCTGCAGGTCATTCTTCTAATTAGTGGTTGATGGAGAAAGGCCCAGCCCATTGTGGTTGGTGCCATAGCTGGGCTGGTGGTGCTGGATTCTATTCGAAAGCAGGCTGAGCGTTGGGCGGTGGTGGCACACGCCTTTAAACCCAGCACTTAGGAGACAGAAGCAGGCGAATCTCTGTGAGTATGAGGCCAGCCTGGTCTACAGAGCTAGTTCCAGGACAGGTAGAACTGTCTTGAAAACCCTGTCTTGAAAAGAAAA
The DNA here is from genome assembly GCF_000317375.1 of Microtus ochrogaster. Lineage (NCBI taxonomy): Eukaryota > Metazoa > Chordata > Mammalia > Rodentia > Cricetidae > Microtus > Microtus ochrogaster. The sequence continues at coordinate 5,184,675 of NW_004949116.1, forward strand.
GAAAAAAAAAACAAAGAAAAAGAAAAAAAACAAAGAAAAAAAAAGGAAAAGAAAGCAGGTTGAGCAAGCCATAATGGGGAAGCCAGTAAGCTGCACCTCTTCATGACCTCTACGTCAGTTCCTGCCCTGTTTGAGTTCCTGCCCTGACTTCCTTCAGTGATGGACTATGATATGGAAATAGAAACCAAATAAATCCTTTCCTCCTCAACTTGCTTTTGGTCATGGTGTTTTATCACAGCAATAGTACCTGACTAAGGTTACTGACTAAGACAACTCCAAGTCTTTCATGCTGTGTTATCCTCAGTCTTTTTTTTTTTCTGCCTTTAATGCTCTAACTGGTTGGTTATTATGACCCTGGAGGGTCCCCTCTTCTCTCAGACTTAGTTCCTAGACTATTATTAACACCACTATGGGGCCAGACTCCCCCATAGGGGTCTCACTTTCTGGGCAACTGCTTACCTGTTTGCATCAGAACTGGTCAGCGTGTCACATTCCTTCCCAAGAAACCATAATGAGAAGCAGTTTGGCCCCTCCCTTTGCTTCCTTCAACCCAGCCCATTGCCGCGTTGCCCTGTGCTTTTATGGTCTCTGGAAACAGTAAACAACACCCTCTTGTCACTGTCTGAGTCACTAATCTACTTGCCCTTGAGTCAAATCTCAAAGAGCCACCGTGCCTGGCACTGTTCACCTCTCAGTGCATAGCCAGGGCCTCAGGAGGCCTGGACCGCTGAGACCTTGCTCAGTCACCATTGGCCCACCACATGGCCTGGATGCCCACCGCATGCATGACCTGGACACACAAAACACTTTCCCCAAAGTCTTGGATATTTCTAGATTTCTTCAGCTCATGGCTCTTTTAGCTCCCACTGCTACCTCTTCCTTGGCTCTTACATGAACTCCTTGTATCAGAGGAGATTTACTGCCCTAACTCTTCTGTATCTCAATTTAATGAAAATGTTAAGGATACTTTGATGGTCTTACGCCAGTGTAATTTTAAATAAAATGTCCTCACTCTTTGGCAGACTCTGCCACCCGATGTTTAACTATCAGAAAGTACTTAAGTGAAGTGTTATTTTCAATATTGTCTAAAGACAATCAGTATGTTTTATAGCACCCCCTACCCGAGTAAACAAAAAAAATTTCATGGGCATCTTTGAGGAAAAGCCTCATCTCCACCGCCAGAAATTGAACCCAGGTTTCTGGTGGGTTCACAGAGCTGCACCTTGAGGGAAACGCTGGGCTCTGGAACTCCAGAGGAATTGGCCCCAGTCCTGAGTGCTGTGCTTCCAAGCTAGGAAACCTCTTGCTTGACTTTCTTTCTGAGCTTTGGTTCTTTGTAAAAGGTGGTGGTCCTCGTTACCACCTAGGATTGCCTCAGGGAGAAGCAAGTGAGAGTCTGTAACATTTGCGGACCCTCGCAGGACTCCCGAGCTCCTGCGGTGGCTTTGATGCCCTGCCTTTGTTTATACACTCCAGTACCTAATTACTTCTGGGTGACTCTAGTGGATGCCTGCGCACAGCTTCTCAGAGTGCTGTGTGCTCTAAGTTTAATGTAGTGCCTTGTTCCTTGTTGGTCCTGTACTCAAAGATGGTGAGGCAGTATCGGGCACTGGTGCTCGGATTATCTGTTCCCATGTATGGAATGGCTGCCAGACACACTTGTCATTGGCTAGTCTCTTTAAATGATTAAAATGATGTTGAAGACAATGCAGAAAAATAGTATCAGTAGATGTGGTAGTTTGAATGCAATGTCCCCGTATTTTAAAGTATTTGAATGCTTGATCACCAGTTGGTGGTGCTGTTTGGTTAAGCTTAGGAGGTGTGGCCTTGCCGGAAGAAATCTGTCACTGGGGGTTGACGTTGAGGTTTCCAAAGCCTGCAACATTCTCAGTTTGACATGTCTCTTTCTGTTTCCTGCTTTCAATTTAAGATGTGAGCTCTCAGTTCACCATGCTTGCTGCTGCCTCTCTTCTCCACCACGATAGCCATGACTCCTAATCCTTCCCAAACAGAACTATCAACTGCAGAGCAGGCATTTAAATATACGAACCTACGGGGCCATTCTTGTTCAAACCACCGCATTCCGCTCCATAGTCTCATGGCCATATCTGTAATTACTCAGCCACAGAGAAGGCTGCACTTCCGGATTCTACAGGTGAGCACGTGAAGATGGGCTCTCGGGCGCGGAGTTGCCTGAATGTTAAACCCCGCCCCCCCCGTGTGACCCACTCACGTGCGCATGCGTGCTTCCATCCACGTATGACTCGGCTAAAGCCTTGCAGGGCAAACTCCAAGTCCTATAGTCCCATCTTTGTCCAAAGAGCCTAGATGGCGCTTCCCTTCCAGCTTTGCTGACTGTGACACACTTCTCTCCCTTGGTCCCACTCTTCGTCTGCAGTTCTCCTTGGCAGATATCCCATGACGCTGAACAGCATCTTGGACTCTCCAGTGAAATCTGTCCTTTACGTTTCACAGTTTGCACCCAGGCCCCTCAGGTCTTCTCACCTCTGGGGGCCTTTGTGCAAGGGACTGCCCTGCCACACATTGCCTGGCCGCACAAGCTCTCCTTAACCACTGAGCAAGATTCCACAACTCCTTTATTTGTGTATCATTCATGACTTTGAAGCCAGAACCTCATGAATGACACGGCCAAGTTCAACCATCAGCTTGGGGGAACCCTGCCACCCTTGAATCACGTTTGGATCGGCTTTGATTTGTCGCATGCTGTTGCTTTTTAGGAGCAGAACATTCCCTAGCCCTTTTTGTTTTACAAGCTGGAAGCTTAGCTGGGTGGGGTCTTGCCCAGCGGGTCCCCTTCCCTTTATTCCCAAGTAGACCAGACCTCACCTTAAACTACAGATCTCTTTCAGCAAAGGCTTGGGCTCCAACATTAAATTTCCTGGTACTCTTTGGTACATTTTAGGTTTTTTTTTTAATTTCTTTTTTTTGTAAATATTTTTCCTTTATTATTTTATTTTATGGGTATTTTGCTTGTTATGTCTGTGTACCACATTCGTCCAGTGCCCACAGAGGCCAGAAGAGGGCACTGCATGGATCCAATGAAACTGGAGTTACACATGGTTGTGAGTCAACATGTGGGTCCTGGGAATCGAACCCTGGCTCTCTGGAGCAGCAGCCAGCGCTCTTAACTCCTTACTGTACTATCTCTCCAGCCCCTTGTGTTTGAAATCTTCTCCGCTAAAGAAATTAATCCACTATTAGCCTCTGCAATTTTTTCTTTTCTTTGTTTCTTTTCCTTTTTTTCTTTTTTTTTTTTCTTTTTTTTTGCTTTGGAGCCTGTCCTGGAACTTGTTCTTGTTCCTCGAACTCATAGAGATCCGCCTGCCTCTGCCTCCTGAGTGAGGGGATTAAAGGTGTGCACCACCACCATCTGGCTTCCTCTGGCAAATTTCTTAAGCCAGAGGAAGAATGGAGCCAGACTCTGTCAAAATCTCACAGGAATGGTCTCTAGCCCTGTTGCTGTTAAAGTCCTTTCCTCTCTCTGGAGCCTTTTGAGCTGGGCCTCGTCAGCCCTCTCAGCTAACAGTGCTTCCTTCTTCCAAGTTCCTACTGAGATGGTCCATTAAGCTCAATTGTTTTCCTAGTCCAAAGTCTCAAAATCTTCCATAGTCACTCCCCCATCTTGCCCCTCCCCCCTAAATACACAGGTCTGGCATGGCAATGTCCCACTTTGGCACTAACTTGTGTATTAGGTACTTTCTATAACTGTGATAAAACACCATGACCAAGGAAACATAAAAATTAGACTTAAGGTTCCAGAAGGTTGAGTGAAGGCATGGGAGTAGGTGGCTGGGGCAATAGTCAAGAGCTCACATTAGATCCACAGGTAGGAGGCAGGAAGGCCACCGGGAATGGCATGGATCTTTTGACATCTCAAAGCTAGCCAACAGCGACACAGCCCTTAGGACCAAACTTCCTAATCTTTTCCAACAGTTGCACAAACTTGGGACCAAGCCTTTAAATACACAAATCTATGGAGGCCATTCTCATCCAAACCACCTTAAAGGCTGTTTGTGGGATTTTGACACCTCCAGGGGACAGGTGATTGGGCACAGCTTGACTGGCTATGGTATAGTAATTTCCTCAGAGTTGAAACGTTGCACCATGGAGAGAGGTT
>NW_004949116.1:5188918-5196298 GCF_000317375.1 Microtus ochrogaster
GCTGTCCTGGAACTAGCTCTTGTAGACCAGGCTGGTCTCGAACTCATAGAGATCCGCCTGCCTCTGCCTCCCAAGTGCTGGGATTAAAGGTGTGCCCCACCACCGCCCGGCTGGAGAGAGGTTCTTTAAGGCTCAGAAATTTCTAAATCCACGAGTTGGCTGGGCGACACGCTCTCATGCTATTGTCCATGATTTTCCAAACCAGGTCCAATGAAGACACCTCTCCAGTGGCGTCTTTCTTGTGGGCTTTCAGCAGTGTGGGCTGAGCTGGGACTATGAGGGATGAAGCAGCAGAAAGCTGTGGTGGCAAAGACCACGATGACAGCTGATAAAATGTGGTGAACGCCACAACAGCATGGCAGTTGATGACCCCACAGCTGTAACCAGGACCTCAACGCTTAAGCTTGATCCCACTTGGCACCAATTGTAGGTCCAATACTATCCATTGCTGCCTGGGAGCCTGAACCCAGCTGGTGGCGGTTCAGCCATGGCTGCCCATGCTTGAGTGATCCTGACGACCCCTGGTACTTTGTTCCTGAGCAACAGTGGGAGTCTCAGCTGGCACCCAGCCTCCCAAGTGCAGAGGAGCGAGCTTGTGTTCAACCGTACCGACAGCGGCCGCCGCCGGGTTGTAGAAGATGCGGCTAAGGGAACAGCTGAACTGTTGGACAGCAGCCGGAGCAGCGAGCCCATTAAAGAAAGCAGGAAGGCTGGAAGAAAAACCTGTAGGCTCAGTCACTGGAAAGATCCAAGAAAATTGTCGAGTTTTCAGACCAAGGGTCTCAATCTCCCACCTCTAGCCCATCCCTGAGGCCGATGCAGGAACACTAGAGAGCTCCACGTGTTGCTGTTGCTGCTGCTGCTGCTGTTGTATGACTTTACTGCCACAGTTCACTGCTGTCCGCAACAGGAGGAAATGAAAGCTTCTAGAAACTAGCTCTCTAGGACTTCCATCGAGAGGAGCGAAAGGAACCTAGCCAGCTGATTCGTGGCAGTGAGTGCACGCAGTTCTTCTCTCTGTGTCTGACTTACTTCACTTCGCGTGGTGCCCTCTATGTTGCTGCAAATGGAAGGATTTTCTCTTCTTAAAGGTTGAATGGTGTGGGTGATGGTGATGTACACTTCTAATCCTAGCACTCAGGAGACAGAGGCAGAGGCAGGTATATCTTTGAGTTCCTGGCCAGCCTGATCTACAGAGCTAGGGTTAAACAGAGAAACCCTGTCTCAAAAAAGAAGAAAGAAGAAAGAAGGAAGAAGAAGAAGGAGAAGGAGGAGGAGGAGAAGGAGAAGAAGAAGAAGAAGAAGAAGAAGAAGAAGAGGAAGAAGAAGAAGAAGAAGAAGAAGAAGAAGAAGAAGAGAAAGAAAACCAAACCAAAAAAAATAGTTGAATCTTACCTTATTTCTCTCATCTACTGATGTACATTAATCTTTCCCTGTAGTTTAGAAAATGCTGCAATGAACACAGGAGTGTCAACATTTCTTTTCCTTTTTGAAAATATACTTTCAAAGCCCACCTCTAGGGAGATGCTTCCTCCACTAAGTCCCCCACCTCCTAAAACTCTGCAGACAATGCTACCAACTGAGTACACAACTGGTGTTATCCAGTTTAACACAGTTTGACACAGACACACGTGCAGGCAAAACACTCAGGTGAACACTAGCTGGCCTCTGAGAGATATTTCTCATTCAAAGCACCCAGTCTCACAGACTTCCAAACATCATAAAAGTTGGGGCTTTCACTCTGTGACAGGTTTTATTTTAATTTTATTTTGTTTTGAGACAAGGTCTCTCTGTAACCCTGGGTTGTCTTGGAATTCACTTTGTAGATCAGACTGGCCTCGAACTCACAGAGACCATTTGAGTGTTAGGATTAAAGTTGTGCACCCCTACACCAGGTTTGTGATAGGTCCCTTATCTAGCATGAATCAGACCTAAATTAAACCTCAAAAAGCCCACAATAGTTTAAAATGTGTTACTTAAATTGGAGTGAGAAACGCAATAGTCTGAATTGATATCACTTAGGACCCTGAACCAGTCGCGGGAAAGAAGGTATTGCTGTAGAAACTGACCCACAGGAGAGTCAGGGTTGAGACTGAAGGTACAACCAGCTGCAGAGACGAAAGGGCAAAAGCAGATCCAGAGCAAGAACAGTGGTTTCAAGTCCAGACGAGGAAGCAGGTGGACCAGCAGACAGCAGTTGAGGAGGCTGCAGCAACAGTGGAGGGCTGAACCAAACTGAACTCCAGGGATAACCGTGAGGTTTCTGCCTGTTGATCTTTGACCCACACCAGGAGTCAGACTCGCAGACCTATGCCAGCACAGCTCTAGGTGTCCACTTTGTGGGGTCCAGGTGAGGGAGTTATACGTTTTCTGCAGTCTGGCATGGAGGGTGTTCTTAGGCCTGATTTCTCTGATATGAGCTTAAAGCACCCATATGCCCCTACAGTTCTTAGTTCACTCCCATAAATTTATAAGATGATATTTTTTTTTACTCCCAGGAATAATTCATTTATCAGTCCGTGCTACATGAGAAGTGATCAGGCAGATGGCGGGGCTTGTGCATTTACCCAGGCCACAGTCATCCTCCACCCTCAATCTGGGGTCAAAAGCTGCTTGTAAAAAGGCACATCTGAAAAACAAAACCAAACCCACGTTTACACAATATGGAGTAATTAGGGGAGGGTACAACCTGATCTCAGGGAAGTGATTATGCTATGGATACTGGGAAAGGTCATCCCTGGCATCTGTAATCCAGAGACCCCAAGGAACAGGTGGTGTGATTCAGCCTGGGCCGGAGGCCGGGGGCTGATACAGCCCTCCTCCTCGCACCCCACCCCCGCCCGTACCCATGAATCAGGAGCTCCAAGATGTGGATGACAGGATGGTGACAGGAGAAGGCTTCCTGCCTTGAGAGCTAACTCGATCTACCCTCCCTCACCCTATTGTCAGACCAGCAGTAACTGGAGAATGCTGGCCGGCAGAAGTGAGCAGATCTTTCGTCAGTCCTGTTCAAATGCTAATCTTTCTTGGAAACGCCCTCACAGACACAACTAAAAATAATGCTTTACTAGCCATCTGGACATCCCTTAGTTTCTGGACACATAAAATAAACCATTCCCATAGTCTACACACACCACACCTGCCATGCAGGGTAGTGGTTATTATTTTAAGCTGCATTTAAAATTTGTTATTTTGAGTCCCTTATACACATCCGCAGACAGTTGCAGGAATACTGCTTGCTACAGAATTGGAGGACCTGAGTGGAAAGAGTTTTTGTTTGTTTGCTTGTTTTTGTTTTTTCAAGACAGGGTTTCTCTGTGTATCTCCAGATGTCCTGGAACTCACTCTGTAGACCAGGCTGACCTCGAACCCACGGAGATCCTCTTGCCTCTGCTTCCCTGAGTGCTGGGATTAAAGGTATATGTCACCGTTGCCTGGCTGAGTGGAATGAGTTTTAGTCTCAGTTCTGGGGAGGACGAGTAAGGAGGAGGCAACCAGTCTAGTTCCAGGCTGTGAGAGATCCTGTCTCAAAGGACAAGGTCTAGGTGCCTGAGAAACAACAGCCACACTTGTCCTAGGCACACACATACACACACACACACCATTCATGCCTGTGCACATTCACAGACACAAAAACCTTACACATGTGTTTCAGATATCAGGTTTGGAAATCTAGTTTCTGACTGTGATTACATTTTAAATCAGCATGGCCCAATATCCAAATTAGGGTGACATCGTGTTTATATAGTTATTGGTTGTTTTCTGTACAATTGATGTATAATCTCCTCAAGCTGTGGTTCCTGAATCCATAAGGCTGTGTCCTCAGTTCCCCACTGTAACTCTGAAAGCATGGATAGTACTGAACCATAAATATACTGTGTTTTCCCCAAACATACTTGATAGGCTTGCACCTTTTCCTTGGAAGAAGGCACTTGACAACTTCACAAGTCCTAAGATTCTATGAAAACTGATACAGTAACAAAGATGATTACTAATGGGAGAGTAGCAAATACAATGTGTATATTAGATGGGGGCATCATTCAGATTCTAGGAGGAACAGCACAATTTCATCCCATCACTTAGGTGGGTGCACAATTCAAAACTTGTGAGTTGTTTATATCTGGAATTTTTCATTTAATATTTTAAAATCATAACTGAGTGTAGGTAACCAAAAAGATGTACAAGGGGGAGATGTGTGTTTAGTAAATCCCACTTATTATTTTGAACATAAACCCTATGATATTACCACCACAAACAAAATAGCAACACATGCAAAGCCTTCCCCAAATAGGTGTGGGTCACCTTGTCACAAACACATTTTTGTGCAAACACTATCACATCTAAAGATTTTCCTGACACCAGAGACCATTGAGTTCTCTTCTGCCCTGTCCCCAACTCTCTCACCATGGCTCTGTTCTAAATGGAATCTCAGTGCCAGAGTGACCTTTGGGGACTGGTGTTTTTGGTCAGTGTGACATCCTGTCCTCAAGGGCCATCCAAGATGTTGTGCAATAGTTACTTTCTTTCTGATGTTTTGGTTGTTCCCAGATTTGGGCAATTACAAAGCTGCTGCGTGTACCATATTCAGATGTGGTTTATGTCATAGCCCTCCCCAGGCTTGGACAAATGCATAAGGGAGTAGTTGCTGGCTCGTGTGGTAAGACTGTGTTTACATATTTATTAGAAAAACACCAAAGCGTTTTGCAGGCAGTTCTGCGTTCATTCTGTGTTCTCAACAGAAGGAGAGGTCTGTTTGCATGGCCTCCTTACAGTATGTGGTGGTGTGAGTCTTCATCTGGTTAGTAGGAGTGTGTATCTATAGGAGTTTAACCCATCTCTTCCCATGGCCTTTTAGTCATTATGTATTCAAACACTATTTGGGGCCCTCTTACTTAGTGCTGTTGCCAGTATAGCAGTTATCTTGCAAGACGGTCTAGAGAGAAAAGTGCTTGCCATCAAGCTTGGTGACTAAACTCAACTAACTTCTTGAACCCTCGTAGCAGTAGAGAACAGACTCTTGCAAGCTGTCCCTCGTCTTTCATGTATGCGTACACATGGACGGGGTGGGAAGTAAGTTAGAGCTGGTGAGATGACGCAGCAGGTGAAAGGTAAAGGCACTTGTCACCAAGAGTGACTGAGTTTGGGCTGGAGAGATGGCTCAGAGGTTAAGAGCATTGCCTGCTCTTCCTAAACGTCCTGAGTTCAATTCCGAGCAACCACATGGTGGCTCACAACCATCTGTAATGAGGTCTGGTGCCCTCTTCTGGCCTGCAGGCACACACACAGACAGAATATTGTATACATAATAAATAAAAATTAAAAAAAAAAAGAGTGACTGAGTTTCATTCCTGGTGCCCATACGGTGGATGAAGAGAATCAGCATTGGCAAACCGTGCCCTGACCTCCACATGAACACCACTGGTGTCTGCCTCTCCCCTCCATGGACATTAAATATGCGAAGATGTAATGCTTTATTTTTAATTTAAAAAGGGCTTGCCTATCGTGATATGCACACCTCTAACCCCAGCACTGGAAGGCAGTGGAAGAAGGATCTCTGTGAGTTCCAGACCAGCCAGGGCTGTACAGTGAGACCTTATTTCAAAAACAAACCATAAATAAATAAACTAGACTGGAGAGATGGCTCGTCAATTATGAGCACTTGTTGCAGAGGACCTGAGTTCAGCTACCAGCACCTACATGGGAACCCTGCTTTCATGAGAGCTAATGTCCTCTTCTGGCACACACCAGGCACACATGTGGTACACAGCACTCATGTAGGCAAAATACTCATACACATAACATAAATAAGTCTATTTTGGAGAGATGGCTCAGTGGTTAAGGGCACTGGCTGCTCTTCCAGAGGTCCTGAGTTCAATTCCCAGCAACCACATGGTGGCTCACAATCATCTGTAATGAGATCTGGCGCCCTCCTCTGGTGTGTGGGCATACATGGAGGCAGAATATTATATACATAATAAATAAATAAATCTTTAAAAAAATAAATCTTTTGAAGAAAAAAATCGAAAAAGATAACATTCTCAATCATGTGTGCATGGTATATGTATTATATGAGATATATTTATGTATGTGTATATTCTATTATTTATGTCATGCATATACAATACACATAACTTACATTTGTATGCACACAGAACATATACTATATGATATACATACTATCATATAGTACAAACATGTGGATATGATATATATTTCATATATACCATGGCATGTATTTATGTTTTGTATGTTTATCAAACTCTATGTATGTGCATATCGTTTTATGCATATGTACATGTGTATATACATATGTACATGATATATATTTATGGAGTTTTGTGACATGTATGTGTATATTTATGTTGTATATGATGTAGATTCATCTATATTGCTCTGTGTATAGTTATGTTTGTGCATATGTAATAGTCTATGATGTTTTTATACATGTGCATGCATATATTAGATATATGTTCATGTATATAAATGTATGGATATGTTAGGGTATTTTGTGTGTTGTGTATCTATGTGATAACTTATACATGCATTTATGTATACTAGATATTCATATTGTGTGATATATATATATAGTATTCTGGTGTATAATTTTTTCCTCGTTTATGTTGGTGTATATTTGTGTATCTGTAAGAGACTATATCTTAAACATACTTATGTGTATAATAACTATATATTTATGTATTATGTAGTGTGGTATAATTTGTGTTGCTGTGCATTTTACTTTTGTTCTTTTACTTTTTTTGCTTTGTTTTGTTTTTCGAGACAGGGTTGGAATCTGTCCTGGAACTCTGTAGACGAGGCTGGTCTCGAACTCACAGAGATCCTCCTGCCTCTGCCTCCCGAGTGCTGGGATTAAAGGCGTGCGACACCACCGCCCAGCTCTTTTGTTATGTCATGTATTATTAGTGTCTGAGTTATGGTGCAGAGTCTCAGCGTTAGTAACCTAGTCCCGCACACCTAGCTGGAAGGCGCGTGTGGCATCCTTCCCGGGCTTTCAGTGTCCGGAACGTGCGCGACCCCGTTGTTGTCGCTTGGGGGCTCGGCTGACGGCGTGACGCACGCACGGAAGTGTGGTGCACCCCGCGGGGCCGCGCACGCAAGCGAGCCAGGGGGCTGCCGGGAGGAGCGCCGTGGTATTGATGGCTAGCGCCGGCGCTGACGCTCGCGGGGGCTGCCGGGAGGAGCGCCGCGCTATCGATGACTGGGCCGCGCACGTTCCCGGGGCCGCGCGCGCAGTACAGGCGGTCACCATCTTGGTTCCGACGGCAGCGCGGTGCAGGCGCGAGTCGGGGCGCCCCTCGCTCGGCGGTGGCGCGCCGTGGAGGAAGCGGCGCGGACAGGCCGGCCTCTAGCGTCGCCGCGCTC
>NW_004949116.1:5196398-5196988 GCF_000317375.1 Microtus ochrogaster
GGGCCCGCCCCCGGCCGCTCCGCAGCCTGCCGGGCCGCGCAGATGGGATAGGCGGCGAAGATGTTCAGCTTCGAAGGCGACTTCAAGACGAGGCCCAAGGTGTCTCTCGGGGGCGCGAGCAGGAAGGTGAGGCGGTGCGGCCCGAGGTGTTAACCGAACCCGGGCTGGAGGCGAACGCCGGCCTGTCAGCACCCGGGCGGTGGTGCTCGGCGGGCCGCCGCGGAGCGAGCTCGGGCTGGGCGCTGCCGGGGCGCTGTCCTGACAGGTCCCGAGGAGCGCTGCCGAGCCGTGGAGAGAGCGACCGGGTGGGTCATTCATCGCGACCTCGCCGGGCCAGGGACCGCAGGTTTGACCTGGAAATACACGTGCACCGGCAGTCTCTGGCCTGGGCGTTACACGGTTAGCAGTCCAGCTGTGCGACACAAGGTCGTTGTCCCCCACTCCGTCCTTTCAAAAAGAACTTTACGAGCTGTAAACGTGACATACCCGCTCATCACAAGCTTAGAGTGTGCCGCTCTCTGGAACAGCCCAGGGAAGAGTCCCTCGTGCCTCTGAAGTGTGTGTGTGTGTGTGTGTGTGTGTGTGTGTGT
>NW_004949116.1:5197478-5200535 GCF_000317375.1 Microtus ochrogaster
CATCCAAACTGCCTAGGCTCCCCCAAAGCCAGTATGTGCAGTAGGATCAAAAACCCATTGCCATTGTTCTTGAGTTCTCAGTAGTCCTCATTGTCCGTTAAGCAAGTTTTTTAAAGTTTTATTAAAAAAGAAATATGTGTATGCTGTCATATATGTATGTGCACCACAGGCTTGCTTAGTTCCAGCAGAGGTCAGAAGAGGGCTGCGGATCCCCTGGAACTAGACTTAAGGACAATTGTGAGCCGCCATGTAGGTACTAGGACCCAAATCCAGGCCCTCTACGAGTGCAGCAAGTGATGGTAACTGCCCAGCCATCTCCCTAACTCCTTAATGTAAATTCTTTCTGAAATTTATTATTATTGTTGTGGACCATTGCTCCAGCCCCAGCTCAAAGGATTTTTATGTGGACACACCCATATGTAAAGGATCACCCCTTATTTCTGATAAAAACCATTCCTGGCATTTCTAGCCATAGTAGTTCTTATCGAAGGTGACTGCTTTTCTGACTTGTGTTAACCACACACAGGTCATACTTCCCCCGTCCCCCGTCCCCCCACAGGGTTTCTCTCTGTAATAGTCCTAGTTGCCCTGGAACTAACTCTTGTAGACCATGCTAGCCCTAAACTCACAGAGATCCACCTACCTCTACACGCGCCCCCTCCTCCCCGATTAAAGGCGTGTGCCACCACCGCCCAGTTACCACAGGTCAGTTTTAACTGTTGTTGAACTTGGTGCCAATGAGGTCAGATGAAATGGGTGCAGCTTGATCAGCCTTGCCTCTTCATCAGCTAGGCATTGTTGTGGTTTGTTTGTTTTTTTGAGACAGAGTTTCACTGTTTTAGCTCTGGCTGCCCTGGAACTCACTTTGTAGACCAGGTTGGCCTCAAACTCAGAGATCAACCTGCCTCGGCCTCCCCGAATGCTGGCTAGTAGTAACCACCACTGGCTAGGAATGTTTTTGATAGATCCTCCCATTCCATTGTGTCCCCATTGGTCCAGGAAAACACAGTTAATTCTTTCTGGTTTTCATGTGTGCTTTTTGTATGTGCTTTGGTGAATGGTGCTGGTGAGCTGAGTCATACCTTACACGTGTTTTCTGCTGGTGTGCATTGCCTGTTTATTTCCTTAGCTGCTGTGCCCACTATCCTGCCCCCAGCAGAGTCTGAGGGCACCAGTGGCTCATATCCTTACCAACATGTGGTATTGAGAGTCTTTGGAATTTTGGCATTCTGGTAGGTTTACTTTTTCATGTTAAAATTTTATTTGCAATCTTCCCCTACTTCTGCTTAGTGGAAAATCGGATTTTTTAAAATTGAATAGGTCTTTTCCTTTTTAAAAAGTTAAATGAATATTTTTATGTTTATTATCTGTAAAGGATTTATGCTGGAAAAGTCCAAGACTTGATGAGTCTTGTTGGGGAGGTAAGACTTATACCTTGAAAAGTTAAAGAGTGGTGTACTAATGACTGGTTTTTATTTCCCTCAGGCTGTTAAGAGAAATGCAAAATTGGTTGGCTTGGTCTAGAAAGGTGGGAAGAAGTAGGAGGAGTTTGAAGGGATAATTGAAAGGGTTTGAAGTAGTTGTTTGCTGGGTTCCACTGCTTCAATTCTACCATCTACATATATTTTGTTATATTTATAACCCTGAATGGCCTGAGGATAACCCAAGTAGGCTTCAAGCTTGTACAATCCTCCTGCCTCTGCCTTCCAAGTGCTGGAATTATCAATAGTAATGTAGCAATACACCCAGCTATGAGTCAGTGTTCTGAAATCAGGATACATTCTGATGGCACAGTTTATTTGGCAGCTCTGTGTGTGTTTGTGTGTGTGTGTGTGTGTGTGTGTAGACTATCTTAGTAGTCATTTGATTGCTAGTACACTGAAACTAGTGCAAAAAAGCGAGCAAACAAACTATGAGAGACATGATGATATTTCATAGAACGTATAAGCCAAAAATTGACCTAAGTTTCCATGTTACCAGTACCAAGATAGTTTAGCTCAGCCATCCTCCCTGAGCTGCATTCTTGATCTGTACATAGGTTCTGTCCATTTGTTTCATTCTAGCCAGCCAGTGGCCATGTATGACTTCCTGGTTGACTGCCTTGATCTCCGTTCCTGCTGGAGAGGAAATCTGCTTGACTGGGTCATGATTTCCATTTGTAAGCTGAGTTCCAACTTCTGAGGAACAAGGAGAGGGAATCTTTTGGCACAGATTATTCTAGGTGTGTAGCCAAGCTAGAAGATTTACAGAATAGGGCTTGAGAAATGAATGCTGAAGTTAATGTGAGGTTCAGGCATGTGTGGAACCAGAGGAATTCTGGGTAGACATATAGGTATGGGGGATGTCAGTGAACTGATGGCTTAGTTACTGACTCAGCTTTGGACAGAAAGGATTACAGATACACCTGTACACCTTGGAGATCTAAGGAGACTGATATCTGAGGAGTGGGCCAGAGGTGCTGAATGGTGCCTCCAGATAACACCATAGTCTAGATTTGGAACTGGAAAACTGGTGACTGGAAAGTGTGCCCCTTATGGTAGCAGGAGCTGAAGTCAAGACTTGCAATTTGATGAGAAATGGAGGGAGTGGTGCAGTGCCTCTTTGTAAAAGACCAGAAGATTGGATGACAGGAAAAAAGAATTTTAAGCCTAAGGAAGATTTGGGTGATAGGGCATTTTGACCAAGTTTTACAGAATGGGACAAAGCAAAGAGAGGGGAGACAGGGTGTAAAAATACAGGGGAAAGCCTGGAAAAAACAAATGTATATACTTTGGAACTACTTTCGGATTGAAGATGAGGATGGATGTAGATTTAAAAGAGTTGTAGTTAAGAGGAATGACTTTAACATTACTTTTGCAAGTTTAACATCAACTTTGCGGTTTTCCATAGCTACTTAATCTAATAGTGGCAATAAAATTATAATCACTTCAGTGTTTGTTCATTGCTTTATCCTTTAGAGCAGCTTTAGGCTATGGACAGTGGAGCAGGTGGTAGAGTTCCTATGTCTTGATGAGTTTTTTTCCTGTGTAATTTTTTTTTTTTTTTTTTTTTTTCGAG
>NW_004949116.1:5200635-5204657 GCF_000317375.1 Microtus ochrogaster
TGCACCACCACCGCCCGGCCCTGTGTAGTATTGTTAACTGAAGTCCACAGTACTCTGACAAATGACTGCTATAATGATCTAACCCTAACCAAGCATCATACAGAATAGTTCCCATTGCCTTTGAACCCCATTGTTCTTTGCCTAGCCACTGCCCTAATTCTCCTTACCCCTAAAAACATCTGATCTTTTTCTGTCTACATAGTAATGTTGCTTTTTCCAGAATGTCGGTGTTGGAATCATATAAAACACAGCCTTAGGCGGGCAGTGGTGGCATGTGCCTTTTATCCCAGCACTCTGGAAGCAGAGGTAGGCGGATCTCTGTGAGTTCGAGGCCAGCCTGGTCTAGAAGAGCTAGTTCCAGGATAGGAACCAAAAGCTACGGAGAAACCCTGTCTCAAATAAAAAAATAAAATAAAAATTAAAAAAACCACAGCCTTTCAGAATGACTTCTTTCACTTTTATATGTTTTAAGGTCCCCCATATCTTTTCATGCCTTGCTAGCCTTATTTATTTATTTGCTTTATCTATATATCTATTTATGAGTTTTCAAGATAGGATTTCTCAGTGAAACAGTCCTGTCCATCCTGGAGCTCACTCTGCAGACCAGGCTGGCCTCAAACTCACAGGGATCCACTTTCCTCTGCCTCCCAAGTGCATTAAAGGCATGCGCCACCACCTGATTTTTAATTTTTAAATTAAATTTATTTTATGAGTATACACATTTGTGGGTATGCGTGCCATATCACTCCTGTGAAGGTTAGAGAATATCTTAGGCAAGTCAGAACTTTTCTTTCACTATGTAGGTCCCAGGGATCAAACTCAGGGTATTAAGTTTGGCTATAGTACCTTTACCCACTGAGTCATCACACCAGCTTGCATTTTATTTTGTGTTAATTAATGGTATTTTATATACATATATAAAGGCATATTTTTAAAGAGTGGTTTGAGGTTTATAGAAAAATGGGTGAAAACATAAAGTTTTTAAATATTCCTTCTCGCTTCTTACTATTTACTATAGTTTTGTTTCTGGTATTGTTATTAAATATTTTCTGTGGTTTGACGTTTGCATATTGTCTTGTTTTGTTTGTTTTTTGTTTTTTTAAGACAAGCTCTCCCTATGCAGCCTAGGCTCACCTAAAACTTGCAGCAATTCTTCTTTAAGCTGCTCATGTGAACCACCCCACCTGGCCCTGCAAATTGGGTTCTTGCACTTAGCAATCTGCTTGTCTTTTGTGGCTTGATAACTCTTCTATTTAATATTATTTCATGGTATGTACCAGTTTGTCTTACTCAGCTGTATTATATAATGACTCATGATTGCTTTCAAATTTTGGGCAGTTACGAATAAAGCCACTGTAAACATTTGTGTGTATATAAGTTTTGAATTGGGGTAAATACCAATAAGTACCTTTTTTATTCTTACTGTTTTTCACAACGTTGGGGACCAAACCCAGAGCTTTGAGCATGGTCAACTGTTCGACTGAGCCTTATCTCCAGTCTCTGGTTTTTTGAAACAGGTTCTGATATATAGCCCAGGTGGACCTTAAACTCCTGATTCCTCTATGCTGAAATTAAAAGCAAGTGCTAGGATTGTTTAAATGTGCATCACCACATCTGGCTGCCATCTGTACGTTTTTGTTGTTGTTGTCAGGAGGCAGAGGCAGGTCAAATCTCTGAGTTCAAGGCCATTCTGGTCTACAGAGAGAGTTCCAGGATAGCCAGGGCTGTTACACAAAGAAACCCAGTGTTGAAAAACCAATATATTTTGTTTTTTGTTTCTTGAGTGTATATATTCTGAACATTAACTCTTCGTCAAATATTTCTTTCTGTCTGTATGCTTTTGCCTCTTTTTGTTGATGGTTTTGTTTGCTGTACAGAATTGTTTTATTTTATAATTTTATTTATTTATTTTGAGTTTATGTGTAGGGTTGTGTAGCAATGTCCTAAATATTACTGTACTAGAGGGAGGGTCAGTGAGACATGGAAAATAAACAACTCACAACTCTGAAACCTGTTAAGATTCATAGGGTTCCTTCCTGTTTAAGGGTATATAAACAGTAAGGAGATTGTTCAACTTGTTCTGTGGTCTACATGTCCTGCGGAAAGCTCCAGGGATGCCAGTTTTGTGAGAGTCCATGATGGGACGAGGTTTTTAGTGATGCAGCTGTCTTTGAACTGTCCATACTCTGTAAGTAATCCAGTAAACTAATTGGTTCATCAAGTTAGACTTCGGTGAAATTGTTTCTTTGGTCTGTTGTTGGTGCCCAATCTGCAGTGAATAGACATTTGTTCAGTCTCTCCAAGAAAAGTTCCACAACGTAGCATATATTTACGGGATAGTTGTGTATACCACAGTGGATGTGTGGAAGTTAGAAGATACCTATCTGCCTTAGTTTGAGGCAGGGTCTCTATTGTTTTTGCTGCTTGACTGTGTATTCCAGCCCCCTTGTTATGTACAGCCTATTATTTTTTTTAAAGACTTTAGATTTTTTTAAAAGGATTTATTTATTATGTATACACTGTTCTGCCTGTATATATATGTCCCTGCGGGCCAGAAGAGGGCACCAGATCTCATTAATGGTGCTTGTGAGCCACCATGTGGGTGCTGGGAATTGAATTCAGGACCTTTGGAAGAGCAGTCAGTGCTCTTAATCTCTGAGCCAACTCTCCAGCCCTTTAAAAAATTTTTGTGTGTATAAGTGTTTTCCTAGATGTATGTTGTATGTGCATTATGTATGTGCTTCATGACTATGCAGGTTAGAAGATTTTAGATCCTATGGCACTGGGGTTCTGGATGGTAATGAAGCATGAAGGTACTGAGAACAAGAACCAAACTTGGGCTCTGGTGTGGGACAATGGTTTATATTCTGTCAATTATATTTAAATAAATGCTGATTGACCAGTAGCCAGGCAGGAAGTAGAGGCAGGGCTACAAGATTAGGAGAATTCTGGGAAGAGGACACAGTTCTTTCCCAGCCACAGAAAAAGCAAGATGTGACCACCCCCACTGAATAAGGTACCAAGCCATGTGGCTAACACAGATAAGAGTAATGGGCTACTATAAGTTATAAGAGTTAATAAGAAGCCTGAGCTAATGGGTCAATCAGTTTATGACTAATATAGACCTCTGTGATTTTCTCTGGGACTAAATGGCTGGGGGACCTGGTGGGACAGAAAACTCGGTCAACAGGGCCCTCTTTGAGAACAAGTGCTTTTATTTTATTTATTTTAAAAATTTTCAAGACAAGCTCTCTCTGTAGTCCTGGCTGTCCTGGAACACACTGTAGATCCGGCTGGCCTGGAACTTACAGAGATCTGCCTGCCAAGAAAGGTGCTCTTAATCACTGAGTATCTTTCCAGTACCAGTATTTTTTTCTTATAAGGACTATTGTTTCTTTTTGTATTTTTAATTTTTATTTATTTCCTTATATGTGTGTTTTGCTTGAAATATATGTTTGTGCGTCACGTATGTGCTTAGTGCCTGCAGAGCCAGAAGAGGGCATTGGATCTCCTAGTATTAGGGGAGCCTCAGGGTATTTTCTTTGGAGGATGCTTGCTCCTTGTATATTACACTAGACAGTTGTTGCCCTCAGTTGTCCTTTCTACGGGATTTTCTTTCATTGACTCTTCTGTGAAGCAGAGCTGTTAGTGTCTAGAGGAAGCAATTAAACAGAACCTACTATAAACCAGGATGCTTGAGCCCTGGTCTGTTCACAGTCCAGAATGGCACAGAAGTATGCAGTCTCCTTGCTGTGAACTCTGCTGTCTGTACCTGTGGTTGGATGCTCAGGACATGAGAAAGGGGCATTAGGCTCTAAATTTGTCTAAATATGGTTTTCTTTCTTTCTTTCTTTTTTGGTTTTTCGAGACAGGGTTTCTCTATAGCTTTGGAGCCTGTCCTGGCACTAGCTCTTGTAGACCAGGCTGGCCTCGAACTTACAGAGATCTGCCTGCCTCTGCCTCCCGAGTGCTGGGATTAAAGGTTTGCGCCACCACCACCCATCTTAAATATTTTTTTATAA
>NW_004949116.1:5205597-5218891 GCF_000317375.1 Microtus ochrogaster
GCTCAGGGAGGGTATGTAAAGTACCTGCTGCACAAGTGTGGAAACCTGAGTTTGGATCCCCAGAACCAGTGTAAAAATTGGGTGTGATGGGTACATGTGTGGAGAACAAGGTGCTCAGCAATTGGGATGTCCATACAAGATTTGTCTTTTGAGTAAGTTCAGTTTATTTGCACAAACATTCCTTATACTATCATGCTAATATAAAAGTTAAACAGACATCTCATTAAGTAGGGACAATTGTTTGGGCAGAAATGCTATAGGGTCCCACTGGGGAATTTTCTCTGGTGAGGGTTCTTCAGACACTTGCAGGCTTGACCCATTTCCTCTGTAGAGTCCTTCAACTGTAGCAAGCTGGGAGGATGGCACTGGTAGAGGTTCTTTGTGGGTCTAGCCACAGCACCAGAAGTTCAATGGTCACTGAGGCCAGCACCATTGAGAGTCTCAAGTTCTCTTGCTGATGGGTATCAGTACAGAGGCTAGAGAAGCTGTGTCTCAGGAGTAAGTCTAGAGACCATTAACCAAGTCACAGGAAATGGCCTTTAATTTGTGTTCTTATAGCATGCCTATAACTAACCCTACTAATTGGGGGAGAAGGGACAGATGAATCCACAGGACTTGTTGGCTAGCCAGTCTACCAAAGCAGGGAGCTTTGTGTTCAGTGAGAGGCCCTGTCACAGAAAGAAAGAAGGGGGGAGGGGAAAAGAAAAGATAGAGGTAGAGGAAGATACCCAAAGTTGATCTGGTCGACATATGTGCATGCACAGGAGAGTATATTTGCATGCATGTTCACAAACATATAACCTATACATATTTCCAATTTCTAATTAAAAGTGTGTGAGTGTTTGCAAGTTGTGGTATTTGTGTGAGTTTCAGAGGATATCTTTTGGGAAGTGGTTCTGTTGGGAATGAAGATAAAACAAATTCAAGAGAGTAGTGAAGGCTGGGTATGGTGGTGCTTGACAGCACTTGGAAGGTAGAGTCAAGAGTATTTCTGTGAGTAAAAATAATAAATAGCAGGCAGATCTGTGAGTTTGAGGTCACCTTGGTCTACAGAGAACAGTCAGAGTTTACACAGAGAAACCTTGTCTTGAAAAAAAAAACTAATAAATGAATGAGTTCATTAAAAATTTAAAAAGCAAGAACTAATTTATATAGTTCAAACAGTGGGAAATAAGATTGTCTACTTATCTTTTCACTCTCCTCCTCTTCCCTCCCAGCTATTTCTTTATTTTAGACTTTGTTAGCAGAGGTTTCTTGTTCATTTGTTCGTTCCTGACCGCTCAGACTCAAAATAATCACACAAACTATATTAATTGTAATACTGTTTTGCCAATAGCTTAAGCATATTCCTAGCTAGCTCTTAACATCTTAAATTAACCCATTTCCATTATTTAATATTTTGCAACGAGGCTCGTGATATACTGGTAAGGTTTCAGGGCATCTGTCTCCTTTGGCGGCTACATGGCATCTCTCTAACTTTGCCTTCTTTCCTCCTGTATCTGCTTGGAATTCCCACCTTATTTAATTCTTCCCTGCCAGTAGGCCAAATTAGCTTTATCCATTAACCAGTGCTTCATAGCATACAGAGGAGAATCCCACATCAAGACTTGACTTGTAGACTTTCCACAGACTTCCAGTGCTGTCCTCTGTGTTTAATCATGTAGGTGTCCACATTCCTCTACTTGTTTACTGCAGTCTGAAGCTCCTTGAGCCCCTCTGTCTGTCTCTTCCCCCTAATTCAACTGGGAGAATGGCAAGGTCCACTTCATTCTTCTGAGTGGCTCTGAGATTGGCTGCAGTGAATATTCCCACTGCTGATGGTTTAAATGCTCATTAAAGTTGCTTTCAACATTGATTAGTTTAGGTCCTGCGTGTGTGTGTGTGTGTGTGTGTGTGTGTGTGTTTTAATTATTGACTAGTCTGAAACTTGCTGTATATAGGCCCAGATTGTCTGAAATTTGTAGCCATCCTCCTGACACAGCTTTTTAAATGCTGACATTATAGGTGTGTACTACAGACCTTGCAGAATTTTCCCCTTCTCTCTAATTCATATAATACTTAAGGAATATTCTTGTGACTGTCATTACTGTCTGTAGACTAAATTCCTGTAAGTGAAACTTCTAAGTATGTAGTTTTGAATTTAATAGGTATTTCTAAGTTATAAAACTGAGGAAGTTATGTCAGAGCCTCTTCTTCCTATCTGCCCTATACATTGCATTAGTTAACTTTCTATATCCTAAACACATATTAGAAATAAGTTCAGTATCGTAAAGAAAGAAACCAACAGACTGGAGAGATGGCTCATGAGTTAAGAGGTCATGCCTTCAATTCCCAGCAACCACATGGTGACTCACAACCATCTATAATGAAATCTGGTGCCCTCTTCTGGCATGTAGGTGAACACACAGTAGACTGTATACTTGATAAATCAATCTTAGAAGAAAGAGACCACCATTCCAACTGAAGTATCTTGATGAAACAGACTTTATTCCTGATCAAGAAGGTGTGCTCTGGGAGAGCAGACATACACCGAGACAGGAAGTGCATTTGATATTTATACTAAGGAAGGTGGTGATTGTCTTTTCCTAGATGGCTGAAGTTGGACCTATTTTATTCAGTTGGCTAGTCTGAAAAGAATTGGTGCATAGGAAATGGAGGAAGGGGGAAGGAGTCATTGCTCCTAAGAGAAAGGAATTACTGCTTCTGGCCATCAAATTTCTAGAGTGGAACAGTGGTGGGCCTTTGAGTAATCAGGTTTTGTTGGGTGGGGAGGATTAAAATATTTGCAAGTCTTATAAGGCAGTGGAGACAAAAAGATCTTAATTCCTTGTCCTCCTACCTACAAGTTTTATATATTAGAAAAGACTCTTATTTCTTTATAAGTTTTCATTCTTCCATAAAATAAAGTTGAAGTTCTTGTGCTTGAAAGATTTATTTTCACTGGGCAGTGTAGTTAACACCTTAATCTCAGCACACAGGAGGCAGAGGCAGGCAGATCTCTATGAGTTTGAGGCCAGCCTGGTCTATGGAGTGAGTTCTAGGACAGGGTTATTACACAGAGAAACCCTGTCTCAAAAAAAAAAAAAAAGGTTTATTTTCTATTTGGTGCTTTTGCTGATTTTTCCCTTTGGCTTTTGCTTTTCATATTATTTCTTTTTTTTTTTGTATTTATTTATTTATTATGTATACAGTGTTCTGCACGCATGTATGCCTGCATGCCAGAAAAAGGCACCAGATGTGAGCCACCATGTGGTTGCTGGGAATTGAACTCAGGGCCTCTGGAAGAGCAGCCAGTGCTCCTAACTGCTGAGCCATCACTTTAGCCCCTACTTATTATTTCCAAGTGCTATGCTATAACAAGTCATGTTTGTGCTTTTACAAATATTTGTTTCCACTTTGTCTCGTCTTGAATCTTGGCTTGCTTTCTAAAAAACTGAATTAATTCTGTGATCAAATTTATCATTCAAAGCTAAGCTTTGCAGCTCTGTTTTAGGGAATGTCATCCTCCACATTGAGATTTTTAACACCTAGTGGTGGTGGTTTGGTGATGCAGCCACAGGATGGAACTGCATATTACTTTGTGGATTCTGATCGGAATTTTGTCTGCTGTGTTACAGACTGGTTCATTTTCAGCAGCATGGTGAAATTGCACTTTTACTAGTATGAGTCACTTTGGAAATTAGGGTCATGCCTGTGCTTTTTATTCCTGTTGACTGCTGACCCTGATACCAGTTAGATATTAAAGGAAATAGAACTTTTTAAAGTCTGAAGGTGAAGATGGTTGTATAAACACAAGTATTGATTATGACTGGGATGGTTGTGTATCTCTCGCATTTCTGACTCTTTGGAGGCATCTTTTTAGTCTGTGTTGTAAACTTGTTATCTTCAAAGGAAAAACATAAGTCAACAAGTAGATTGAGCTTTTTGAGCAACTTTTTTGTTTTTATTTTTTTAATGTAGTGACTGAGAGAATGAACTTGTCCTATTATGTACCCCAATTCCAGCGGAAGCCACCCTCATAGGTTTTATCTTGCAGCCATTTCAAGACTTCAGTTGGATCCCATTGAGCTGTAAAGGTTATGGATGCAAAATTGCTAAGTGGGTAGCCTGCTCCCTGAGTTAGGGTTGGAAGTGATAACTAGTGACAAAGCAAATAAGACAGCCAACAAGATTCTTTTCTCTCTGATGACACAGTTGCAGTCTACTATAGACAGGACCAGATTGCATAGACTCTGTTCTCTAAGGCAGACAGTTGATCTGGTCTCTGAGAAGAAGCAGCCTGTCATAGGTTGGATCAATGGCTTCTTTACTGAATAACCAAGACTTCGGAGACTTTTTCTAATCCCTAAACTAGAGGAATCTATTGTTGACACATGACCAAAGCATGCTGGTCAAGAGGGCATGGTCTGGTGTGCTCCAGTATTGGAAAGTATCCAAAATCAAATCTTCTTCCTTATGTAGCAGCATTCCTGATCTTGATGTGCAGGAACATTCTATCAGTCAGCATATGGAGTGTCCACACTGGTTAGATGCAGCTCCAGACTTGTGAAGGCAGGCACCTGCTTTTCTTTCACACTGGAAGATTTCAGAGCCCTTCTTTGTCCAGGATTTCTGAAGTGTAAGATTTGCCTGATATGTATTGTTTTTGTTTGTTTTAGTTTTATTCCTAATCCTTCTATTTCTCAAGTGCTGGTATATTACAGTCATTATTTTTAAAAATTATTTAGGAGCTGGAGTGGGGCTTAACAGCTTAGTTGGTAAAGTGTTTCTCATGTAAGAATGAGAACCTGAATTTAATCCTTAGTAATGGTGGCAATGAATGAACTTAATCCTAGTGCTGGGGAAGTAGATACTGGAGGATCCCTGGGACCTGCTGGCCAGACAGTTTAGCCAAATCAAGGAGCTCTAGGTCCTAATGGGAGACCTTTAATCTACAGAGGCAGATAGATTGCTGTGAATTCAAGGCAACCCTGGTCTGCACGTGAGACCCTATCTCAAAACAAAACAAGAAAACAAGCAAACAAACAGAAACCCCAAGGTGGACAGCTCCTTCAGAATGATATTTCATAAAATCCTTAAAATTAAATTTCCAGGTTGCAGTGGTACACACCTTTTATCCCAGCAGTCAGTAATCAGAGGCAGGTGGATCTCTGTGAGTTGGAAGCCAGGTTGGTCTACAGAGCGAGTTCTAGGACAGCTAGGGGTACATAGAGAAGCCATATTTTGAACGCCCCCAAATAATAATAATTTTAAAATTATTTTGCAAAATGTAGTGATGTGTACCTTTGATCCCAGCACGCAGGAGGCAGAAGCAAGAATGTCTCCGAGATTGAGGTCAGCCAGGGCTACATAGAGAGAAACCCTTCCTCAAAAAGCAAGCAAGCAAACACAAAACAAATAAATAAATAAAGGTTGCTTTTGATTGTAATGGAGTTTGAACTGGAGACTTCATACAAGTTAGAAAGGCTAAGATATCTCCAGCTGTCCCCACCAAACTTTTAACTTTTTTTTTGATAATCTCATTAAGTTACCAGACTGCCCTTGAGATTACCCTCCTAAATAGCTGGGATTATGGGCCTTTGTCTGGTTTAAAATGTAATCCTAAAGGTAATTTATTTTGGTCATGTGTTTATCACAAGTGTTATACATTTTCCACCATAGAGATGTAAAGGTCTTTTCTTCAAATAAATGCACATACTTAGTCTTTGGTAAGATTATCAGAATAGTCACATTGTGTCCTCTGTGTTGTTCAGAGCTGGAGTTGACAGCTCCTGAGGTTTTATTTCTGTAATGTTTCTCTAATTCCTGGGTTGGTGTTTACAAGGTTTCTTCATTGTGATTTGTCATCTTTCCCTTGGTAATTATGATATGAAATTGAGGCCAGGGAAATGTTTATTCTTAAACTTTGGGCTATTAAACAGTATTAGCCTGTTTCAGTGGGTTTTATCTACAGTAGTTACTGCCTGATGCTTAAGACTGTTCTGTCAATTGACTAGTTGTAGTGAGGACGAGATTTTTGGGTTTTTTTGGTTTGTTTCTTTGTTTGTTTGTTTTGAGACAGGATTTCTCTGTGTCACCCTGGCTATCCTAGAACTCGCTCTGTAGACCAGCCTGGCTTCGAACTCACAGAGACCCACCCGTCTCTGCTGTGATTAAAGGCATGTGCCACCACCACCTGGCAAAGACAAGATTTTTTCCCGCTGTATTTATTCAGTTATTTTTGTAAGTATGGTGTCATGGAGATAGACCTGGTCCTGTGGATTAAACATAGTATCTATTGTTATTGCGTAATGTTGCTTGAATCATGAGAATGTTGGAAACCAAAGCTGGTAGACAGTATCAAGACAAAAAAAATCAAGACAGAACCTGTTAAGGATGAATGTTGGTGGAGGGCAATAAATGCTGTGTGGGATACTGAGTGGGCTTTGGAAATAGGTGAAGACCACCAATAGAAAGCTTGTTTAGCTAATGTTGTACCTATGTTAGTTTCTTGTTGATATTCTGGTTGTGTGGGGAAGTCAAGAAGGAGTATACAGACAAGGGAAGGTCAATTTGAAAAAGGTCAGTTTTAAATTAGAGATATTATTTTTGTAGTTTTTTTTTTTTTTTTGTCTAAAGAGTTTAAAAGGCCAATTTCAAGAACAACTTTTAGTGACAATGAATCCTTTAATAAGTTTAAAGCAAATTGTGTGACCTTTGGACATGTGTTAGATAAAGGCACCCCCCCCCCAACTATTTATTTATTTATTATGTATACAGTATTCTGCCTGCATGTATGACTACAGGCCAGAGGAGGGCACCAGACCTAATTGTGGATGATTGTGAGCCACCATGTGGTTGCTAGGAATTGAACTCAGGACCTCTGGAAGAGCAGCCAGTGCTCTTAACCTCTGAGCCATTTCTCCAGTCCCTAGATAAAGGCTTTTATTTGAAGATTTCCATGACAAAGCTATAGGTTTTCTTTTGCTTTGCATATTGTTGGAGAAGTTTGATTCTATATATTATGTGCTTTGTGTCAGTGTATATGCTGTATTTCACCAATTTTCGTTTGTACATGTGATTCTTCATATGTCAGAAAAGGCTGGGAGTATTAAGTAGATCTTTGGGAATCCCTTTTGGGCCAAAACATTCTGTAATCTTTGTATGATAATGTTTTCAGGCTTGGAATTATAATCCTTATCTTGTCTCTTTTTGGATTTAGGAAGAAAAGGCTTCTCTTTTACATCGCACTCAGGAAGAAAGACGGAAGAGAGAGGTAATGGTTTTGACTAGTCTGTAGATTACTCTTTACAAACCCTTTTCTGTGGCATTTTTTTTAAACTTTGTTCTATAAGTGCATGCATGTGTGTTTTGTGAGTTTTAACTTTTGCAACGGTTTTGGATTATATTAAATTTTACAGTAAGTTTTTCATTCTGGAACCACTGTAGGAAAAAATAAAATGGGCTTAAAGGTTGAGTTCTGGCTGGAGAAGAATATGGGGTTTTGGTTGCCTTTTTTGTTTATAAGAAGGTTTCCAGAAGATCTAGAAAGCCTTAATGTACAATGTTCATATTTTCCCATATAAGGAGAAAACTCAACTTTAAGGTACTTGTTAACACAAGTTTATAAAAAAGATAAAAGGAGCTAATACCATTCTGGTTTTTTTGTTGTTGTTGTTGTTGTTGTTTTTTTCATTTTTTAATGCCTGTTTCCTGCCAGCCTAGCTATGCCAAGCTGGTTTCAAACTCCATTTTCCTGCCTCCTGGATTATTGGAATTGCAGTTGTATGCTATTGTATCTTATTTTGATGTTACATCTTTTGGGGATAGTTAACTTCAAACAACTTTAATGGTTTATTATAACATACTATAAGACCTTGCTTTTCTAGATGTATGTTTTGGGTCTTGTTATTTTACTTGTTTGTTTATTATTTGTATCTTTGAAACAGAGTCTTTTTATATAGTCCTGGCATGGGTCTTGTTATTTCTGGGTAGCCCGGCAGTTCTAGAACTTGCTCTGTAGACCAGGCTGGCCTGAAACTGCTAGTTCTGTCTGTCTACACCACCTCCCTGGGTCTTGTTATTTCAACAACTCATTCCTGCATTTAATAGATGTTTGGGAGCTTGTGGTTTGTCAGGTTCTGTTGTGTTTGCTTGATACAGATAGCAAACAGTTAATAAACAAGACCCTGCTCTGTGGTGGTGAGTCCTGGGTGACAGTCAAAGACTAAGATGGTATTTAGGGTTGTTAAGACAGTAGAATCATGGCTGCTCACTGAGGAGGTTAAGATGGATGGGCACTGGAGAACAGGGCAGAGTGGGTGATACTGAAAAACTAGAGGTTGATGCCGTTCAGGATCCTCTGCCTAGGGAATGGTACCACCCACATGGAATGGGTCTTTCTACATCAATTAACAAGACAATTCTCCACAACATATGCACAGGCCTACATGTTCTATTTAATTCATCATTAAGACTCTTCCAAGGAGATTTTAGTTGTGTCACATTGACAGTTTAAATTAACTAGCTCATGAACTAATGACATTTATGGTCAACTAAATTGCTAGAACTGATTTAGCTTAAAATTTTAGGGAAATTCCTATACTTTAAAGCCATTCTCTGTGCATTCCTGGTAAGGGGACATAGCAATAGCAGAAATTAATTTCCAGTCTCATCACTTTTGACATTTTTGGCTAGGACATTGAGCTATGAGGATTGTCCTCACAGTAGCATTTCTTCTCTCCATTTGAGACAGATCACCAGTTGCGTAGTTAAAGTAGCACTCAGTTGAGATTCAGATGCTCAGTCAGGAAAGTGTTTACTTGTTGGTGTTCTTCACTGTCTGAGGAAGTTCTGTAGTGTGTCCATTTTTTTGTGTTTATTTTTTCATATATCTATGATGGGATTGCAAAATGGTTGTAACCATTTTAGAAAACATTGTCATAGAAATGTTAATTCATTCCTAGGTTTATACTCAGGAAATGCAAGCCTATCTCCTTCAAAAAAGGTGGACATAAGTTTTTATAGCAGGATTGTTCATAATAGCCCACAATGGAAACAGGACAATTGCCAACCAGATGATGTACAGATAAACAGAATATGAGATATGTATATGATCAAATGTTATTTGGCCATAAAAGGGAATGATGTACTAACACATACTACAGTGTGTATAAAGCTTGAAAACACTGTGTCAAATGAAAAAGGTCAGAGAGAAGACAGATTGAGTGATTCCATTGTATCAACTGCTCAGGCTAAGAAAATCCATTGAGAAAAGTGTATGAGTAATGACTTGGAGGACCAGGCAAGGAATGAGGAGTGCCTCCTAAAATAGGTAAGGGATTGTAGGCAGGGACTGCTCATTTGTTTCCTGGCCACTCAAACCCAAAATAAATCACACAGAAACTGTATTAATTAAAACACTGCTCAGCCTATTAGCTCAGGCTTCTTATTAACTAACTCTTACATAACCCAATCCTATTATTTATATTTTATCACAAGGCTTGTGGTTTCCCGGTCAGGTTCTGGGGGTGTCTCTCCTTTGGTAGCTACATGGCATCTCACTGACTCTGCCTTCTTTTCTCCTCTGTCTCTGCTTGGAATTCTTGCCTTGTTCTAGTCTTCCCTGTCATAGGCTCAAGCACTTGTTTATTCATTAACCAATAAAAACAACACATATATAGAAAGACTTCCCACATCAAGAGGTTTCTTTTGGGGGATGATAAAATGCTCTTAAATGCCTTTAATCCTAGCACTCAGAATGCAGAGGCTGGAGGATCTCTTAGTTCAAGGCCAGCCTGGTCTACAGGGTTCCAGAACAGCCAGAAATACAGAGAAAAACTCGTCTCAAAAAACAAAAAAGAAAAAAATAGAAAAGATGGTGGTAATGGCTGTGAGACTCTCACACATTAGAAATATGTTCAGTGATGGGATTGGAATGATGGCTCATTGTTTAAGAACACATAGTACTCTTGCAGAGTTCAATTCCAGTAGGCACATTAAGTGACACAACCACTTGTTAACCACAGCTCCAAGGGATCCAATGCTTTTGGCCTCCGAGGGCATCTGCACTTACGTGCATATACCCACACATAGGTACAAACAGTAATTTCTTTTTTTCTTTTTTCTTTTTTTTTTTTAATTTTCGAGACAGGGTTTCTCCATAGCTTTTGGTTCCTGTCCTGGAACTAGCTCTTGTAGACCAGGCTGGCCTCGAACTCACAGAGATCCGCCTGCCCCTGGCTCCCGAGTACTGGGATTAAAGGCGTACGCCACCACTACCCGGCTTCAGACAGTAATTTAATAAAAATGCTGCTTATGGTGGCACACACCTTTAATCCTAGCACTTGGGAGGCAAAGGCAGGAGGATCTTTGTGAGTTTGAGGACATAGAGACCCTGTCTCAAACAACAGCAAAACCAATAATAATAATAAAATGAATTATTAAAAACAACAATAATAAGAAAATGAATTATTAAAATATGTTTATAACTGGAAGTCTTTCTTCTGTCCCATCCAGTCTCTCTCAACTGGTTTCTCTCCTGACCACCGGTTTTTGCAACTGCTTGCAAAATAATCATTTGGGGGCTTAATGTTAATTGTAATTGTTTGGCTGATGGCTCGGGCTTTTTGCTGACCAGCTCTACGTATAAACTAACACGTTTCTGTTATTCCGTATTTTACCACGAGGCTCGTGGCTTGTTACCTCACATTTTTCTTCCCCTGCTTGTGTCCCTCTAAATCCACCTTTCTCCCCATATCTCTGTTTGGACTTCCCGCCTGGCTATATTCAGCCCTGGCATAAGCCAGAGCAGCTTCTTTATTAACTAGTGGTAATAAAACATTCACAGCAAGCCGGGCGGTGGTGGCGCACGCCTTTAATCCCAGCACTCGGGAGGCAGAGGCAGGCGGATCTCTGTGAGTTCGAGACCAGCCTGGTCTACAAGAGCTAGTTCCAGGACAGGCTCCAAAGCCACAGAGAAACCCTGTCTCGAAAAACCAAAAAAAAAAAACAACATTCACAGCATACAGAGGGACATCCCACGTCATATGTTCATTAAAAGAATGAATTTTATGGTATTTGGATCATAAAACTAATTATCAAAAAAAAATTTAGTAACTGTCATTTTCACCAGTTCTAACTGATTGTTCCTTCTTTTTTTTCCTCCATTATTCAGGAAGAAAGACGAAGATTGAAAAATGCAATAATAATCCAGTCATTTATTCGAGGCTATAGAGACAGAAAACAACAAGTAAGTTTGTTTTTAAAGTTGAGATGTTGGCACTTTGTGGCTAAGGCTGACAACCTGAGTTCAATTTCAACAACATCATAGGAGACAACCAACTCTTCAACCTTCATGTAACATGTCATCCATCACCTAAGCATACACAAACTAAATAAATATAATGTAAAAATTAAGAGAAATTAACCACGGCTGGAGAGATGGCCCAGAGGTTAAAAGCACTGGCTACTCTTCCAGAGGTCCTGAGTTCAATTCCCAGCAACCACATGGTGACTTACTGCTATCTATAATGGGATCTGGTATCCTTTTCTGGCTGCAGCCATACATGCATGCAGAACACTGTATATATAACAAATAAATAGATAGGTCTTTTTAAAAAAGAAGCAAAACATATGAATGTATACAACCATATTCTTAAGAAAAAAAAGGAAAAAAAATGAACCAGGTGTAGTGTACGTGTCTAGTGTCAGCATTAGCGAGGCAGAGGCAAGCAGATCTCGGTGAGTTCAAGGCTGTCTTGGAGTACATGGAATTCCAGGGCAGGCTATGTAGAGAGATCCCGACTCAAATAAAAGAAGAAAAATAAAAAAAAGATTTATTTGAAGGGAAGTAAAACTGAGAGGGAAATAGAAGGTTGTATGAGAAGTTATTTTAGATATAGTATTGTTTGTATTAGTAATATCTGTCTGAAATGAATTTATCATGCCTGCTTTATAGAATTTAGTGTTAATAAATAGTATTTTTCCTAATAAATAATTGTATTTGTTTTACTAAAAAGAT
This sequence comes from Microtus ochrogaster, assembly GCF_000317375.1. NCBI lineage: Eukaryota > Metazoa > Chordata > Mammalia > Rodentia > Cricetidae > Microtus > Microtus ochrogaster. Next base: position 5,217,599 of record NW_004949116.1, read on the forward strand.
TTATAAATAGATGAACTTGGGGGAAATTTTAAGTTTAAGACAAGTGGTAATTACAAAGAAGAAAGGTGTGGGTAGTTCTGTTAGTAGACATTTTGGATCTTTACTGCATTCCAAGTTAGGAATTTTCATTTGTGGCTTATTTTTTAATCTTTTTTTTCAATATTTATTTATTTATTATGTATACAATGCTGTCTGTCTGTATGTCCGCAGGCCAGAAGAGGGTGCCAGACCTCATTACAGATGGTTGTGAGCCACCATGTGGTTGCCGGGAATTGAACTCAGGACCTTTGGAAGAGCAGGCAATGCTCTTAACCACTGAGCCATCTCTCCAGCCCTTATTTGCCCTTATTTTTTAATCTTTAACTGGTGGTCCAATAATCATTTCTTAGTTGTTGGTCACCATTCCTATAAAACACTCATTTCTAATCTCCATTGTGACAACTGTGGAGCAGTATGTTGACACATGACTTCCTCTGCTTACAGTATTCCCTCCAAAGGAGTGCATTTGACCGATGTGCTGACTCAGCTCAGCCTGGTGGCACCTTCTGCCTTGCTGATGGTCCCAACCTTACCCTCTTAGTAAGGCAGCTTCTCTTCTTTTACAAACAGAGTGAAGACTCCAAACGTTTGGTGAGTATAGAGATATTTTTACTTAGTTCTGTGTATCTATTTTCCATCTCCTTTTGGGGGGAGGGGCATGTGGAAGTGGTGAGTGTCTGAGGAAGCCAAGTCTCCTCAAGTCTACGTTTTTGTTTTTGTTTTTTTTAAATCCAGCTGTAATAGGTAACCTTTGTGTTGATGTATTTTACTTTTCAAAGTCAACATACTTTTTAATTGATTTCTCTATTATGGTATTTTAAGTGTTAAAAGGATATTGTAGACAGTCATCAGTCAGTGTGGCCCACTTTCCTCTGTTCGTCAGCCTCTCTTGTCTTTGTGCAGCTGCTGTGAGGTGTGTACCCTCATTATTGATTATGTGCATATATAGTGATACTTTACTTCAAATATAGGGTCTCTAAAATATTGCAGGTTTTTTGTTACTGCTAATGAGGGATAGAGAACATTGTTTCGGTGAACAGTGGGTTTTTGTGTTTTTTTGTTTTTTGGGTTTTTTTTTTTTTTGGTTTTTTGAGATAGGGTTTCTTAGTGTAACCTTGGCTGTTATGGAACTAGCTCAGTAGATCAGGCTGGCCTTGAACTCACAGATATCACCTTTGCTTTAAGAGTGCTGGGATTAAAGGCGTGTGCCACCTACGTCTGGCAGGAACTATTAAAAAGTAGAAGGCGTGGTTA